>NW_023270305.1:23422167-23598564 GCF_011800145.1 Mirounga leonina
GATAGATAGATAGATAGATAGATAGATAGATAGATAGATAGATAGATAGAAAGAAGATAATCCGGACCGGGGGAACCTATTGTTAGCAAGATTCTGGTGTTTAAAGTGAACAAATCAAGTAAGGAGCATCCCTTTTTGTAATGCTATCCTGGCAGAGTCAATAATTTCTGTGTAGATGTGCTATGTTTACGAAGATTTTGGTTGCACTTTCAAAATATAAAAAGATAGTCAGCTGAGAACCCCACATCCCCACTTTTTCAAGCCACCAATTCTTTCCACAAGCTCATGAGAAAATTATGAAAACAGGAGACTCCAGAGTCATGTAAACTCTTTATTGCCAACTGGATCTTGGGCCTGAGCCTTAGCTGCTCTGGACTGATCTGCTGATCTGGGCTACACATATACACAGAAAGGACTTCTGCTGCCCAGAAGCCTTGAGCAGCCCAAACCAAAAGCAGTGGAGGAGCCAACTTGGCCTCCTCCCTAAGTCTCACACTTTCACCTGGTAGCCTAAGGTCTAGCAACTTGAAAAATTCAGGAAGAATGAACCCAAAGAACAAGAGGAACAAGAGCTCTCCTCCCTGGGGCTGACAGCAGCTGGCCTGAGTCATCCTTCCTTGTGCCCTACCCTGTTCCTGCTTGGCCTTCCCAGACAGGATGCTCCCACATGTAATGCAGCCCCAAGCTCTTTGTACCCGTCCACAGGCCTGGGAGCAAGATTCCAAATGTGAAGAAAAGGATCCAAGAAAGAAAAGCCAGAGTCAATGGCATAAATATGTAAATGCCTTTAAACTCCCCTAAAATCTCCCCAGTAGTAGCCTCCCCCTTGACATGGACCACACTCCCTTTTCCCAATCATGGAGCTGTGAGGGTGGAGTAGAAAACAGAGAGAGCAACCTGGAAAAAGTACTTTATGAATGCAAATAAGAGGTCATTACCAAGAGGTTTCATTACCAAGATGTCTATGTTTTTTCATTAGCAAATATTCAGTGTATCTCAATGCCAGGCACTGTTCTAGGTACTCATCCCATTGGAGCTTATGTTCTGGCTCTGGTAAGGAATGTGAGAATAAAGTGTGGCACCTCAGAGCCTGGCAATAATTAATTGTCTTACCTCTCTCCTGGGCTCCAACTGTCCCTTCTTTGAATCATTCTTTTTGCATTGTCTGACACTGGCATCCTCTGTCCATCTTTCCCTCTGACATCCTCTGAGAACAAGGCTGTGCTTCATTCACTGGTGGGCTGTCAGTAGCTCCCAGCCCAACCCCTACTCACATGCCAGTTGGTTAAATGTTTGTGGAAGGAAGGACAGGAGGAAGGATGGGAGGGAGGAGGGGAACTTCTCATGGCTTGCTTCTAAAGACTTCTTACCTATTCAAGGAAGAATTAACTTTCAGTGATTATTGGTTATACGTTGTGAACTCTCCACTTCACAACTGCCATATATTTATACTATGGACCAACCCAACTGACATGGACTTACGTTTTAAATGTGTCGTTTTGCAGAGCAAAGAATAAATCATCAGGGGGCTCTCAGAAACAAACCATCCTGCTATATCACCAAGAGTGATGGTCTCAACAGCAGCATACAAGGGTCTCGGACACTGCATGTCCTTAATATGGGAGACATTCACTGGAGGGGCTTTCCCAAGTGTTATTTTCACAAGCAGTCAGATTAATATAGGGGATTTTCCTTGCATTTGTTTGGAAACATTTTATCCTGATGTAAAACATTCAAACTCCACCGCTTACAAAAAAGCTACAGCCTTTCCTCTCAGTTGTCCCTTGGCCTTCAATCACATCCCAGCTGAAGCAACAAGTATGCTTAATTTTCTTTTGTTGTCCTTCTAATAGAGAAAGCACTTCAGGTCAAGAAACTGAGAGAATATGAATGCTGACCCTATGTGTCTTTGGTTATTTGTGGTTTCCTATGTACTTACTCTAGGGTAGACTTCTCCCCGACCTCATTCCTTTACCCCCACACCCCAGGCCCTTAGGATTAAACCAAAGTATTGTTCTAGCCTTAAAGGAATGGCTTCTTTACTTACTTAAAGCCTGAGAGGCCGACAAGATTTCGACAGCCACATAATTCCATCCAGGAGTCAACATTTCCCAATCACAAGCCTGAGGGGCCTTCCCGGGGCCATCAGGCGCAATGCTGCCTCCTCAGAGGGCCCATGGGCCACCCAAGATGGCTGGTAGTCTGTGTCATCCTTTTCTTTTTCCAGCCAACTGTCTTTGAAAGAAAGAAAAAGAAAAGGTCTCTTCAAATGCACCCATTTCTTTCCCAAATATTCCACTGAATGAATTCCTTATTAGGCCAAACCCAATGCTCTGAAGTGTGTGCCGAGCACAACATTCTGCACAAAAGGGGCCTGAAAAGAGCCAGTGGTGAGTGTGAGGAAAGCCCACGTGAAAGGACTCAGTGAGGAGGTTCCCATGGGTGGCTGGGGGTCCACCACTGCCTCGCCGTTTGCAGCTCTGGGCTGAGCTAAGCATCACATTGTTCATGTAAAGAAAAAGCGGCTGTTCTCCCTGAGTGCCCCTTCCCTGCTCCCAGTGGCTGCGATCAACAGCCCCAAGACCCTAATTGCCACAGCCTATTAGAAATAATGAGACTTCCATGGCAGAAGCCAAGGGTAAAAGCGACATCTCACAACACGAAAGGTTAATATCAACATATACTGCCAGTGAGTGCAAAGGGCATGTCAATTGGTGGCTCATTACCGCGGGTTGACCCATGGGGAAAGTGTCATTCTGCAGAGAGGCTTTCTCAGGATGTGGCAGCAAAAGTTACAAAAGATAAGGACTTGCCTGTGGAACACGCTCAACTAATGAGAGCTGGAAATTGTTTGAAACATCCCGATGACCTCACAGATGGGGGATGCTGATTAAGGTGGCTACATGAGGCTCCTTTCTTGTCTGACAGCCCATTGAGAAGCTTTGGTGAGATGTGACTAACCGGCCGTGAAGGTGTCTCCATCTTCCCTGACATGGTCCATGCTTTGGGCAAAACAAACATGAAAAATAAGTCTAAACTGACATGCATGTTTGAGTTTAGTTTTCAGAGACATGTTTTGGGAAAAGAGCACTGGTGGGGCTGTGAGCTATGATTCTTTTATGGCAAAGGGGGTTTGTGACTACTTGCGTGACTAATCGCATGACTGCGCTGGGGATGAGCCAACGGCAAATTTAGGTCTTGAACACTTGACAAAACAACTCTACTGTTCTGTGGGTGAAATTCTATGGAGCTTCATGTGTAATTAAATGAAAGTTTCACAAGAGTCTACACCTCAGTCATTCAATGCTGATATGTGGCACAAAGAACGGATTTTGCCACATCAAAATACATCCATGGAACAATAGGGAAATGAAACCGAATTTTTGTCTGCTTTGCTGGATGTTTTCTGAGACAGAGACGTTCAAAGAAGAAACCCTGGAGTTCTCTTGACCCTCATTTTGAGCCTGAGACTCTGAAAAGAGATCACCATTATGGATACCCTGCCCCTTTCTCACACTACAGATAAGGATGAGGGTGTACCTCATACTGTTTGTCTGAACTCCTTCTCTAGAAAAGCCATAACTAATGCCTGGCCATTTACCATCTCACTTAGAATTGCAAGAATCACTCATGGTCTTGCAAAAATAGATCTCAGAAAAAGAGCTTATCGCTGAATTAAATAAGGTTATACAATGTTATACAAGGGTTTTATAATGAGATTTAGGAAAATTTTGTTCAAGCATTTTTAACTAGTTACAAATTGCTTTATAATAAATTATCACAAAATATAGTGACTTAAACAACAACGAACTTTTATTATCTCACATAGTTTCTGTGAGCAACCTCATAGGGTTGCAGTAAGATGTTAACCAGAGCTATGATATCATGTGAAGGCTTGTCTGGGGCTGGAGTATTTGCTTCCAAGGTAGATCACTCACATGTCTGGCAAATTAGTGTTGGTTGTATTCAGGAGGTCCTTCAGTTCCTGCCACATCCTCTCTCTAGAGCTACTTGAGCATCCTTACCACATGGCCACTAGCTTCCTCCAGAGTGATAATCCAAGAGGGAGAAAGACAGAAGCCACAACTTCTTTAATGACCTAGCCTCAGAAATCACGCACCGTCATATCCACAATATCCTAGTGGCTACACAGCTCAGCCTATTTGATGTGGGAGTGGACTACCCATGGGTATGAATACCAGGAGGCAAGAGTCTTTCAGAGACTAAATACTACACCATTTTTTAAAATATTAAAAATAGGGTGCCTGGGTGGCTCAGTCGTTAGGTGTCTGCTTTCGGCTGAGGTCATGATCCCAGGGTCCTGGGATCAAGCCCCACACCAGGCCCTCTGCTCAGCGGGGAGCCTATTTCTCCCTCTCCCACTCCCCCTGCTTGTGTCCCTCTCTGGCTGTGTGTCTCTTTCTGACAAATAAATAAATAAAATCTTTAAAAAAAATAAAAAATAAATAAAATAAAATATTAAAATTATATCAAACTGGTTAAAAAAATATATAAGGAGGGGTGCCTGGGTGGCTCAGATGGTTAAGCATCTGCCTTCGGCTCAGGCCATGATCCCAGGGTTCTGGGATCGAGCCCCACATCTGGCTCCTGGCTCGGTGGGGAGCCTGCTTCTCCCTCGCCCTCTGCCTCTCCCCTGTTCATGCTCTCGCTCTCTCTCTGTATCTCTCTGTCTCAAATGAATAAATAAAATCTTTAAAAATATATATATATAAGGAATATGATTGTTGATCCAGTCAGCCAGAATTCTACAAAGGAAACAAAACCAAAAAGTCCATGGTAAAATTTATGAAGAAAATATACTCCATTCAACTAAAAAAAAAAACTTTTGTACTAATGTATACCTATATTTTGTGCCTATAAGGCCAAAATGAAGAGACGAATTAAGAGATCATTCAAGAGAAATTAATCTTAGTAGATTTTTAAGAAACAAAGGTTTTTTGAAACAACTCTTTTGACCTAAAGAGCAGAATTTTTCCTAAAGCATCTAGAAAATTTCATAGTCTCCCTTTTTAAGTGCATATCCATGGAGTGTTTTACAATCATTCACCAATGTGCCAAGCACAGAGAATTCAAGAGGAACAAGGTGGAGAAAATAAAAATTGGCTAATCCATTTTAGGGAGACACATGCTCTTCAGGGGAATGGATTTGATATACCTGCTGAGAAGTCCCTGTGAGTATGGATGTGATCAAGGTTTATACATGTTCTATAGATATTAGGACTAAACCGATTTATAAAATATATCAGTATTTTATCTCATAAAAGAAATTCTTATTTAAGTACTTGATGAACCAGTTTAATGAATCAGCTTTTCTTGTTTCTTTATAGAATATTATAGACTTGTTCACCTAGTTCAGTATTATCATAAAATTAGATACTCCATGCTTTAATTTATATCAAATTTCTATTTTCTGAGTAAGAACCACAACTTTCTTAAACCTCTTTTCTTTTCTTTTTATTTTTTTTTAAAGATTTTATTTATTTATCTGACAGAGAGAGAGATAGCGAGAGCAGGAACACAAGCAGGGGCAGTGGGAGAGGGAGAAGCAGGCTTCCTGCCGAGCAGGGAGCCCGATGTGGGACTCGATCCCAGGACCCTGGGATCATGACCTGAGCTGAAGGCAGATGCTTAACGACTGAGCCACCCAGGCGCCCAAAACCTCTTTTCTTTTAGTCTCCTACCCCAACTTTTCTGACCTAAATAAATGGAGAGATAGAGCATGTTCAGAGATTAGAAAACTCCGTATTATTAAAATGGCAACGTTGCCCAAATTCTCCCCAAGATTCAATGTAGTCCCCATCAAAATTCCTACAGGCATTTTTGTAGAAACTGACAAGCTAATTCTTTTTTTTTTTTTTTTTTTTTAAACACAAGCACGGGGAGCAGCAGAGGGAGAAGCAGACTCCCCGCTGAGCAGGGAGCCCGATGCGGGACTCGATCCCAGGACCCCTGGGATCATGACCCAAGCCGAAGGCTCAACCGACTGAGCCACCCAGGTGCCCTGACAAGCTAATTCTAAGATTCATATGGAACTTCAAATAATCTAGAATAGCCAAAGCAATTTTAATAAGGAACAAAGTTGAAGAACCTATTCTCCTTGATTTTAATACTTAAAATGAAGCTATAGTGAATCAGACTATTGGGTACTAGCTAGAGATAGATATAGAGATCAATGGAAAAGAATAGAGTCAAAAAATAGACAAAGTGATTTTTGACAAAAATGCCAAGGCAATTTAATGGGGAAAATTTTTCTAATAAATATTCAATGAACTAAGTATCCATATTTTAAAAAATAAACATCAATTCTTAAGACTACAATACACAAAAATCAACTCAAAAATATCCTGTAGCTTAATGTGAAGCCTAAAACTACAAAACTTCCAGAAAACACAGGAAATATTTCGACCTTAGGACAGGCAAAGATTTCTTAAATATGACACCAAATCATTATCCACAAAATAAAGAATATAGATAACTAAACTTTATCAAAACCTAAAACTTTTGCTCTTTGATCAGATACCAATAAGAAAACAAAGAATAAATAAAACACTGGTAGAAAACATTCACAAAACATCTATCTGATAAAGAACTTCCATTCAAAATATATAGAGAACTCTTATAATTCAAAATGATATAAACAGACTCTTCACCAAAGAAGAGATATAAATGGTCAATAAATACATCAAGAGATGTCTAACATCATTAGTCCTCATCGTGGCAAATGTATAACAATGCAAATTAAAACCACAATGAGGTTCCACTACACATACATTGGCTAAGATTAAAAAGAGTTGGGGTGCCTGGGTGGCTCAGTTGGTTGAGCGACTGCCTTCGGCTCAGGTCATGATCCCGGAGTCCCTGGATCGAGTCCCGCATCGGGCGCCCTGCTCGGCGGGGAGTCTGCTTCTCCCTCTGACCCTCCCCCCTCTCATGTGCTCTCTCTCTTTCTCTCTCTCACAAATAAATAAATAAAATCTTTAAAAAAAAAAAAAAAGAGTGAGCACACTAAGTCTTTGCAATTATGTGGAGAAACTGGAACTCTTACATACTGATGATAGGTATATAAAATAACACACCCGCTGCCAAAACAATTTGGCAGTTTCTTTAAATATACACCTACCATGCAACCCAATCATTTCACTCCTAGGTATTTAACCAATGAAACAAAAATGTACGCCCACACAAAGACTATACATGAATTTTCTTAGCAGCTTTATTTGTAACAGCAAAGAATTAGAAACAATACAATTGTCCATCAATAGGTAAATGGATTAATAAATTGTAGTATATCATACAAGGGAATACTATTCATCAATTAAAGGGATGATCTATTGATATACACAACAACATGACTGAATCTCAAAATCATTGTGCTAAATGAAAGAAGCCAGGCAAAAAAAAAATTAATTAATTAAAAAAAAGGCAGACGCCTGGGCTCAAGTTCCAACTCCATCTGGCTATGCAACATTGAGCAGTGTCTTACTCTACCTCCTTTTGTTTTCTCACCTGCTAAATGGGAATAATAATAATGATAATGATTAATAATAATAATAATAGCTCCCGCTTACTGAGTGCTTACTATCTTTCAAGGTCTTTATTTGCAATATCCCACTGAATCCTCACAACTCCATGATATTTGAGATAATGCATGTTGAGCACTGACCACAGCACTCAACAAATTGTAATTATTTTACTTTCTTACTAATTTCTTGTTAATAATAAATAGATAGATGTCAAGATCCAATTAGGTCCAAGGCCCTATGGAGAGATACAAAGATAGTAAGACTGAGGCCCTATCCTCCACAATCTAACAATCTATTATTGGAATCAGACATACACAGCGGTAACTGTAACACAAGGTAGCATTAGAAAGAAGCAAATACAGTGCCGTGAGTGAGGATCATGGCTTCCCATAGAGAAACTAGTGCTCAAGCTGGGCCTGGAAGGATGGTGGCACCTCACCAGGAAAATCTGCTGCGGGATAAAGAAACTCTGGACATGACAGCATGAAGAGAGAAAGCAGGAGCACTGGGAACAACAGCAAAGAGGACAGTATTAATGGAGCACAAGTCGTGTGAAATAAATGTGAGCAATGAGGGTCAGATCTTGGGAGGCGTGAAAAGTAGGCAAGACGTTTGGGCTGCAGTCCGAATACATCGGGGGTGGAGGGTGGTACTCTTGGGTGTTTTGGCACGATTACTGTGGCAGGGATATGGCCAAAGGAGAGCTGAGAGGTGGGAGGAGCTACTAAAAAGCTTTTGTGATGAGCTAAGTGAAGCCTGAACAGAGGTGGTGGCAGAAAGAATGTAAAGTATGTAAGAATTAATTCTAAGGTAACAGTAAATTGATATAGTGACTAATTAGCGTGGACCAGAGGAGAGAAAGAAGTCAAGGGGATCCCAAAGTGGCAAGCCTGCTTGACTGAAAGGAATAGGAAGACCATTATTAGAAGGCCAGAATAAGAGAATATTTGAGCAGGATACAAGAAGTGCTAACAATGAAGTGAAAAATAAATAAATCTTGAATTGCATTCAAAGTAACATTTTTGTTCACAAAACAAAACACAACACCCCCTAAGAGAATGAAAAGCAAACCACAGAGCGGCCGGAAACACGTAACAAAGGATTCATTTGCAGAGTATATAAAGAATTAGTATAAATCATCAAGAGAAAAACACAACCCAATAGAAAAATGGGCAAACAGCCTCAAACAGCACTTCACAGGAGATTTGCAAATGGACAAAAATGAAAAGTGGCTCAACTTCATTAGTCATTGAGGAAATGCAAATTAAAATCCTAATGAGGGGGGGCCTGCGTGGCTCAGTCTGTTAACCGTCTGCCTTCTGCTCAGGTCATGATCCCAGGTTCCTGGAATCGAGTCCTGCATCGGGCTCCCTGCTCAGCGGGGAGCCTGCTTCCCCTTCTCCCTCTGTCCTCCCACCTTCCTCATGCTCTCTCTCTCTCAGCTCTCTCTCTCTCAAATAAATAAATAAAATCTTGGGATGCCTGGGTGGCTTAGTCCATTAAGCATCTGCTTTCCACTCAGGTCATAATCCCAGGGTCCTGGGATCAAGTCCCGCATGGGGCTCCTTTGCTCAGCAGGAAGCCTGCTTCTCCCTCTCCCTGCCGCCCCCCCTGCTTGTGCTCTCTCTCTCTTTCTCTCTCACTCTGACAAAGAAATAAATAAAATCTTTAAATAAATAAAATCTTTAAAAATAAATAAATAAATAATAAAACCCTAATGAGATGACATTGCACACTCACCAAAATAAGTAAAATGAAAAAAAAAAAAAAAGAAAATACCACATATTGGCAAAAAAAAATAGACCAAATGGAATTTTCATGCATTGCTGGTGGAAATGTGAGTTGGCATAGACACTTTAGGAAACTGTTTGGCAATATCTACTAAAACTGAACATGTGCACATAATGAGGCTAGCAATTCTACTCCTAGGCATGAACAAGGGAAATGCATATGTACACCAAAAAAAAAAAAAAAACCAAACCCAAAACTTTAAAAGAATGTTCAAAGTAGCATTATTAATAACAGCCTGAAACTGGAAACCACCTAAATGTCCATCAACAATAGAATGGATTTTAAGAATTGTGGCATATTCATGTAACAGAATATTATACAGCAACGAGAATGAATAAACTACCTCTACCTGCAAGATCTTGGAATGATATTATAAATATGATGTTGCATGGAAAAAGATAGTCACAAAACACATAAATATGATCCCATTTATATGAAGTTCAAAAACAGGAAAAACTAATCTATTGTGTTAAAAATCAGGATTGTGGTTATTCTTAGGGTGAAGGGGGCAAGAACTTAGAAAAAAGCAGGAGGGATGTACCTGGAGCACTGATAATGTTCTGTTCCTTGGTCTTGCTGCTGGTTCGAAGGGTGTGTTCCTTTTGTAAAATTCCTTGAACTCTATGCTTATTATTTGGTGCACTTTTCTGCATTTCTGTTATACATTAATAAAAAATGTATCCCTGAAAAAGCAAGTTTGAGGGTTAGGTGATGTAGTTAGAATCAGAAATGATGATTTCCGTAGAAATACAGATGTTCCACAAACAGGAGATGTGGGTCTATGTTAGTAGTCAACAGGACGTTACTGGAGATAAACATATGTGTGTCATTCATTACAACAGTCATAGATAATGACAAAGGGAAGAAGCTAAAGAAAGAATTTTGGGGAACGTTTACCAATAGGTGTTGGAAGAAGAAAAATAGAGAAAAACAAAGAGGTAGGAAAGGGGCAAGAAATGCATGCACATAAGCCAAAGCAGAACAGTGTTTCAAAGAAGGGAGGTGCAGCTCAGAGCAAGAACAAATACGGCACAGTAGTTAAGAGGATGGGCTTTGGAGCCAGAATTTCTCGGTTCAAATCTTCCATTTCCTCATCTTCCAAATAGAGCTACAAATGGACACCACCACATCGGGTTAGTTAATCTGAGCAGTGCTAACGTCCACTTATATAGAGTTCCAAGAAGTGTGGGAAAGGTTTCAAGTCTTAGTAGTTAAGACTTGAAATGGAGCCATTTTCGGAGAGCAATGGGAGAAGGGGGCAGAGGTATGGTAAGAAAGTAAATACAAAGAGTGCACCAGTGATGAACACCCAGTGTCCCTAAGACTACAGGTGGATCTTCCAGCTTTCTAACATGACACCAAGTCTCTGGTCAACCTCTCCAGTTCCCAAGTACCCACTTATACTCCAGACATGAGAGTGAGGCTACAGGTTGGCCAAGGTCCCCATTAGACAGGGGCCTCTAGGCATGTGGCCCAGGAAGAAAATGGTTTTCTCAGTTGGTTGAGAAGTTTGAATGTAGCCATACCTATCTTCTGAAATAATGCGGGGATGTAGTTCCTGTTTCTCAGATTAAGAAGCCTCCCCATTAAAAACCCATCCCAGGAAGGAGAGAGGAGAAGGAGAAGTCCTAGACAATTGTACGTAAGAACCAACTTAACTGTTCTCTCTGAAGTTTCTTTTCTAGTGGTAGCGCATGCAGTGAAACTAAGTTTTGCTATAACTAAGTATTAACATATTGATGTATTGATGTAACTAAGTATTGCTCCTGTTATTCCAAGGGGCATCTCAGCCACTTACATCACTTCTTTCAAAAATGCATCTTTGAATGAGATTCACTGAATTTCTCCAGTGCTTCTATGTTCTCTGTGAGCAATCAAAAATGTCTTTTTTGGGCGCCGGGTGGCTCAGGCTGTTAAATGTCTGCCTTTGGCTCAGGTCATGATCCCATGATTGAGTCCCTGCTCAGCTGGGAGCCTGCTTCTCCCTCTGCCTGCCACTCCCCCTCCTTGTGCGCTCTCTCTCTCTCTCTCTTTGTCAAATAAATAAATAAAATCTTCTTTTTTTAAAGTCTTTTTTATGGCATTGAATTCCTCAAAATTTCTTAGATTCATTGAAATTGCTACGTCATTCAGGAGGCTTTTGTTTCAATGCTGATAGTAACAGAAAAAAATACATGAAACTTGGAATGAGCATCGTCATCCTATATGCTGGCAGATGGATCCAAAGAAGCAAAAAAACACAGACTGGATAATAGATATTTGCCTTTCCTGAAAGGTATCATTTGTGTTTTTAGAAATCTTGCTGTTGCAAGAGTTAGGGTAGGTAGGTTATCCCTGTGATTTGGGACAGGTTAAGTTCTTCAGGGTTTCAAGTAAGAATAAGACCGGACCATAGAGAACTCAAGTAGAAACCAGAAGAGATGATGTTATGAAGAAATTGCTACTCTGAACACTGAGCATGAATTCCTATATTTTCTCCAGAGAGTACCAGAGCCACAAATCATAAAACTTGTTTTAAAATATCCTTTGACCTGGGCGCCTGGGTGGCTCAGTCGTTAAGCGTCTGCCTTCGGCTCAGGTCATGATCCCAGGGTCCTGGCATCGAGTCCCACATCGGGCTCTCTGCTCGGCAGGAAGCCTGCTTCTCCCTCTCCCACTCCCCCTGCTTGTGTTCCTGCTCTTGCTATCTCTCTCTCTGTCAAATAAATAAATAAAATCTTTAACAAAAAAATAAATAAATAAATAAAATAAAATAAAATAAAATATCCTTTGACCTAACAAACTCCTTCCTAAGAATTTATTTTAAGGAAGAAGTTCAAGAGAGGCCAAAAAAAAGCTATTTATGATAAGATAATTTTGCAGTGTTATTTCTAATAGAAAAAAAAAGTGAGAGTAACAAACAACCAATGGGACAAAGTTTTGTAAAATAGGATGTTAACAGAATAAGTATTAGTGACTTTTCAAACGGTAATTATGAAGTCTACAAACACACAGGAAAATGTTTTCCACATTTTAAAAATATAATAAGTTGAAAAAAGGACATAAAAATGTACATACACTGATTACTAACCTGTAAAAAATTATATGAATGTTGGCAAGAAATGGAAAGGAATATGTAAAAATGAAAATTTATATTAAGATGAGATTCCGAATGGATTTTTTTTCTTTTCTCAAAAATGTGTCAAGACTTCTGCTTCCAGGAAGATAGAATAGATGTACTTTTCCATTCTTCCCACTAAGTACAACTAAAAACCCTACACATTATATTTAAAGCAAACATAAGAAAACTCTGAAAGGTGAGGAGAAGAAGGCAACCAGCTAGGGATGTGAAGATCCATGAAACAACATGGTGTTGTGTTCCATGGGTTTTCTTGGCTTCTTCATATATCCCAGACTTGGGTCCAAAGAAGCTGGCAGCCCAGAAACACCAACAGACAAACAAAACAAACACAACATTAGACTCTTAAGCTAAAGGACTAGGAAAAGGGTGGCCTATAGAAAACCTTTAGACCATTTAGATAATTATTGTTCTACTCCAGCCAAACACCACAGAAAAAACTGTGGGCCCACCCTCACCCACACATGCAAAACCTAAGTGAGAGTCGAGTCTTCCACTCTTGCCAGGTGTATCCAGGCTCCCAGAACTCCTGCTAGGGGGTGTTAGAGAAGACCAGTACTTTAGGAAAGTGGTACTTTCGCTCTTGCTGGCCCATAGCAAACATTCCCTCTCCCCCTTGTGGGGAGCCTGGCTTTCCACTCCCACCTGGTGGTAACAAGACCCCTCCCTCTTCCCTACAGGGAGGTGTCAGAGTCAGGTGGACAGTCAGGACTTTAATTAATCACCTAGGGGTAATGAGGCCACCCTTTCTATAGTGTCACTAAAGATGACCGGAGAGCTGGATCTCCCTCCCCTGTCCATCAGCTATGAGGAGCCATCCTGCCAAGTGTCAGTGTAGGCTAAGTGGGAATTCTGGACTTTTACCTCCACTGGAAGTAACAAGGCAGTGCTCTCCCCCACCTGCCTCTGCCAGAGTGATGACCAAAGAAAGCCAATTGAAACAAATCATTTAAAGGAAATCCAGGGTCTCATAATTAGAAAATGACCACGTTTTAATAAAAAAAATCACTCATCCTACCAAGTACCAGGAACATCTCTAACTCAATGAAAAAAGACAATCAAAATTGCCACTAGGATGAGAAATCGACTAAAATTAACTGACAAAGACTTGAAAGCAGCCATATGTAATACCCAGAGCAACCACTAAAAGTTATACAAGAGATACACTTTAACTAAATCACTACAGATTTAAAATGTTCAAGTAACCCATAGGAGGACAGAAAAATGAAAAACAGAGAGATGAGAAACAGAACAAACAGAAAGCAAAAAATAAAATGGCAGACTTAAGCCCTAATAAATCAATAATTTCATGAAATGTATATGGTCTAACTACACCAATTAAAAGGCAGAGATTAGCAAAGTAGATTTTAAAACATGACCCAACTATATTCTATAAACAAGAAACTTACTTCCAACATTATAGAGGCAAGTTGAGAGTAAACTGCATGTAAGATGTCACTAAACACCTATCGGAATGGCTAAAATAAAAAAATAGCAATGATGTCAAATGTTGACAAGATGTGGAGAAACTGAGTTACTCACCCATTACTGGTGGGAATGTGAAATGGCATGGCCACTCTGGAAACAATTTGACAGTTTCTGAAGACACTAAGCATTTCGTTCTCATAAAAGTAAACACTTCATTTTCTTTTAAAACTGAACTATCACAAAATTTAGCCATTGTACCCTTGGGCATTTAGCCCAGAGAAATGAAGGACATTTATACAAAAGCCCGTACATAAATGTTTATAGCAGCTACACTCATAATAGCCAAAAACTGGGGAAAACTCACATGTCCTTCAATGGATAACTGGTTTAAAAAAAAAAAAAAAAAAGCTGTGGTAAACCCATACCTAGGAATATTACTCAGATATAAAAAGAAACAAACTATGGGTACACACAATATGCTGGATAAACGTCCAGAGAACCATGTTGAGTGGGAAGAGCCAGTCCCAAAAGGTCACATACTGTATGATTCCATTTATATGCCATTCCAAAATGACAGAATTACAGAACTGGAGAACAAATAAGTGGTTGCCAGGGATTAAAGAGGGGATGAGAACAAGAGAGAAGAGGGCATGGCCCTAAAAGGGCAACAGGAGAGATCCTTATGGTGATGGAATGTTCTGGATCTTGGCTGTATTGATGTCAATATCCTGGTTGTAGGACTACCTTATAGTGTTCAAGATGTTACCTTTGGGGGAAACTAAGTAAGGGGTGCACAGGATCTCTCAGTATTATTTCTTACAACTGCATGTGAATCTTTAATTGTCTCAAAATAAAATGTGCTTTTTCATGTGTCACAGTCTTTTCTATAGGTGACCCTTGAGAGTTGAGAAAGTAGGTTCAAATCTTCAGGAATCCCCAAATACCAGAAAACGGACCTGCTCGTACAGGCTTTCTCCCACATCACCCTTCCTGGAGAGTCACATGTCCCCTGGATATATCCTCGGTCCTCCCCACCACATTTTCAACTTGTGCTGGAGTTTTACCCCTCCCTTGATGTTCATTTCCACAGCGGGACCTTGTGTCCCGAGTCACTGTGCCCAAGAACAAATCAGGAGCCCTGGTGCTCCCTCAGGGGACAGCAGATGCCAGGTCCTGGGCTGCCCAGCTCCTGCAAAGATGAATGAGCACAGTGGTGCTAAATGTAGAGATGCCAAGGGCACACCATGTCCTTTTTTTTTCTCTTTTTTGCATGAATAAAACGGATCATTGGTGTCTATTCAGATGTGCCAAAGACATATATGATGCCTGGTAGAATTATTCAGAAGCAAAGCTAATGAAGGCCTTCCAGTTATGACATGATTCTCTCAGTCTGAAGGTTGCCTGAATATTTCAGTGGAGAGCTACAGCCACGATCTTCATCTGACTCTATCTGACTTAGAAGTTAAACACTCTGGAAATGCAAGCTGGTGCAGCCACTCTGGAAAACAGTATGGAGCTTCCTCAAAAAGTTGAAAATAGAGCTACCCTATGACCCAGCAATTGCACTAGTGAGTATTTATGCCAAAGATACAAATGGAGGGATCCAAAGGGGCATCTGCACCCCAATGTTTATAGCAGCAATGTCCACAATAGCCAAACTATAGAAATAACCCAGATGTCCTTTGACAGATGAATGGATAAAGAAGATGTGGCAAATATATACAATGGAATATTATGCAGCCATCAAAAATGAAATCTTGCCATTTGCAACGACGTGGATGGGGCTAGAGGGTATTATGCTAAGTGAAATAACTCAATCAGAGAAACACAATTATCATATGATCTCACTGATACACGGAATTTAAGAAACAAGGCAGAGGATCATCGGGGAAGAGAGGAAAAAATAAAACAAGACGAAACTAGAGAGGGAGACAAACCATAAGAGACTCTTAATTTTAGGAAACAAACTGAGGGTTGCTGGAGGGGAGGGGGGAGGGGGTGGCTGGGTGATGGACACTGGGGAGGGTATGTGTTGCGGAGAGCGCTGGGTGCTGTATAAGACTGTTGAAACAGAGACCTGTACCCCTGAAACAAATAACACATTATATGTTAATTAAAAAAATTAAAAAGTGCAAGCATAAAAAAAAAGAAGTTAAACACTCATCATACCTCTCTAAAAGCTCCTATGGGGGTGCCTGGGTGGCTCAGTCGTTAAGCGTCTGCCTTCGGCTCAGGTCATGATCCCAGGGTCCTGGGGTCAAGCCCCTCCTCAGGCTCCCTGCTCAGCGGGAAGCCTGCTTCTCCTTCTCCCACTCCCCCTGCTTGTGTTCCTGCTCTCGCTATCTCTCTCTCTCTGTCAAATAAATAAATAAAATCTTTAAAAAATAAATAAAAGCTCCTACGGTGTTATCTTAGCTCAGGCTGCTAAAACAAAAACACCAGACACAGGCTGGCTGATAGACCACAGAAATGTATTTCTCCCAGTTCTAGAGACCGAGGTGCCAGTGTGCTTGGGTTCTGGCGAGGGCCCACTTGCTGGGTTATCCAGACAGCTGCCCTCCCCCTGTAACTTCAAGTGGTGGAAGGCACAGCACTCTCTCGGGTCTCTTTTACAAGGACCCTCATCCTGTGTCACTTGCTCAGTGATTATTTTTATAAAAGAAAAACCAGGAGCAGTGCCTCGCCATTGTCCGAATGGCACCGTAGCATCCGGAGGGCTGACACTCTGGAGGCAATCGGGAAAGAAAAAGAATGAATCTTCCTATGGAGTCAGACAGACGAGGTGGGGGTCCTTGGCAAGAGCAGGATCAAAAAGACCACTTAGCTGGCACCTGCTGCAACAATCCAAGGGGCCCAGGGGCTGTCAGTGGCTGAAGGCCCTCTGAGCACCTCCCCTGATGAAGTCCCAGCTGGACGCCAGAGCTGTTTTTTTAACCCTAACAAGATCTGTCATTAAACGTTACTGGAGCCTGACTTTGCCTCTTTCCCTCCAGGCCCCGCTAGTGGGGGTCAAAGGTCACATCATCCTTCAACACAGGCTCCTGGTCCCGAGCTTTTGTTCACCAGGCCTCACAGGGATGACGCGCAAGCACCCTCCTGGCCCTTGGAGGCCATACAAGAAACCAGCGAACCATGGTCTTTAACGAACTGGGCCTCTCCAAGCCAGCCAGCAACAACCACTTACGATATTTACAGCCTTCTGTCTGCACAGATTAAACACAGGGAACAAAAAATGGAACTCCTTTGTCTGGTAAACTTATGTCATTCCTCGTTAAGACAAATTGAGAACAAACCTCGATTTTGTTGGGAAACAACGTTTGCTTCTAAAGACAGTCTTGGATGAGGATAGGAGCATTTCTGGGGACAAGGACATTTTGTACAATATTATTAATAAGTGACTGTGTTCTGATAATTTCATAAACACTTCAGCTGTATTGTTTTCTAGCAACAGAATATACTTTGGCCAAGGGCACTATTTCTCACTTGCTCATTGGCTATTAGTGCTGTAAACAGATACCTTGTGGGCGCATTCCTCAGCAAAGAATCAACACCAAAGTGACAAGATCTTGGCAGCCTGAGTTATCACTTTTTGTTTGAAATGTGGACATTTTTCTAAAAATCCCTCCGGGCTTCGGGTGCTGAGGTTGAGGGAAGTGTTCTGTTCACTCTCTGCAATCTGAGAACCAATAAATTTTGGCAGAGAAACCCTTTTCTTTTCCCAGAGAAAACATATGCATGAACCCAGTATGTCCATTTAAACCCAGAAGTGCTTTAATTTAAACCAAGTAGGAGACCAGAGCTCGCCTGACCCGCAACCCTACTTCCCATGCCCACCCCAACCCCACTGCTCCCACCCATGGGCGTCCTCTGAAGAGGCTCTGTAGAACACAGCTTAACAACCACACATCTGTCAACTGTGTCTGGAAGTAGTTGTCAGAAGACCTGGATGCTTCACCGATCTTCAAAGCTTCATGAGCTAGGGAAAGCTCCATGGTCTCACTATGGCTGGCTTTCTCATCTAGTAAATGTGACTTCCTTATTCCACCTGCCCAGTGGGGCTGTAATCAGTAGTGAATAGTGAGGACAAAGTGCTGATAAGCCCATGGCACCCCACGCCTGAGGTGTGGGGGTTACTGCTCATAATGGTTGTTGTATAAAATACCTTGAGACATGATTCACATATCATATAACTTGCCCACTGAAAGTGTACAACTCAATGGCTTCAGTATAATCTATAACCATCACCATAGTCACTATCAGAATGTTTTCCTCACTCCAGAAAGAAACCCTGTACTGTCAATCCCCATTTCTTCCCATCCCACACACTGCCTTAAGCAACCATCAATCTACTTTCTGTCTATGTAGATTTGCCAATTACAGACATTTCATATAAATGGAATCAGACAATATGTGATCCACTGCGACTAGCTTTTATCACTTAGCGCGTTTTCAAGGTTCATCACTACTTCACGTCTTTCTATTGCAGAATAATCCATCATGTGGATGTACGCAGTTTGTTTCACTGAAGGACACTGGAATTGTTTCCATGTTTGAGCTATTATGAATAATGCTGCTATGAACATTAAAAACACAAACAAGGTTTTGTTTTTGTTTTTGTGGACATGTATTTTCATTTGTCTTGGCTATAGACCTAGGAGTAGACCTACAGTGTCCCATGGTAACTCTATGTTTAACCTTCTGAGGAGCTGCCAGACTGTCTTCCAAAAGAGCTGCACTATTCCCCATTCTCACAGCAGTATGTGACAAGTCCAGTCTCTCCACATCCTTGCCGACCCCTGTTAGCATTTGTCTTTCTGACTATAGTCATCCTAGAAAGATGAGATAAAGTGGTACCTCATTGTGATTTTGACTTGCATTTCTTTGATGGCTAGGGATGTTGGTATCTTTTCATGTGCTCATAATGGGTCTTTACATTTAATGTTTCCTTTGTCCAAAATACTATCCTATACACTGCCCAGGATGATGGCAGGCAATCTAATGGTGGAAGATGTCCAGACACACAGAACTCTGCAGGCATCCATCGTTTTCTGTGTCTGCCAGGTGTACTTATTTGAAGACTTGAAATAGTTTTACTTAAATTATGACAACGATCTATCTCTCCCAGCATCCCCCCACCCCGTATTCCCCTTACTCCATTACTATGTCTTAAATTGGGCCAAACTGTTGCAACAAAGCTTTTTCTACAAAATTCTCTGAAAAACAGATGAGCTCCAAAATCTAGCTGATAACTCGGTTTTTCAGTAAATCCTAGCATACCAGGTCATCTGAATTTCCCCAGGCTGCCACTCCGCCCAGCCCTGGAGGGTGTGATTCATGTTGTCATCTGTGTGCCTGGGGCCCCCTGGATCCGTGCAGTACTCACCCTGTGAGGCAGCTCTCCTTTCCCCCACCCACCCCCAACCCTGAAACACACAGGAAGTGTGTTTAACAGGAAGTGTCCTTGAGAGTTGTTGTTTAGCCAATCATCGGAGTGATTTGCACTGACCTAAAGGGCATCTGCAAGGTGGCCAAGTCAGGTGAAGAACAGAATGACAGTGGCCATCTGGATCTGTTCTATCTAAATGCTGACTTCACAGACTTGCCTAGAGCAATGGTCATCCCCAACATCTACAGAAAGCTCTTCCTCAGTCACAGCTGGTTACTAAAGGCAGCTCTGACAAGCAGTTAGGAGTAAGAGCTCATTCTGGTACCCAAGGAGTCTTCATCCAAACATCTCCCATGGCGCACCAGCTCTGTGATGTTACAAAGACTCCTTCATCACTCGGAGTGTTTCCTCACTTGTAAAACTATCAGTATCTTGCTAGAACACTGTTTAATCCACATTTCACAGAGTGCTTAGGAAACGGGAATACTAGAAGGAGAACAAAGAAAGGAACAGAAGATATATTTGAAGTAATAATGACTGAGAAATTCTCAAAATTAGTGACAGACACCAAACCACAGAGCTAGAAAGCCCAGAGAACACCAAGCAGGATAAATACACAAAAGCCTATACCCACACATATCAAACTACAGTAAATCAAAGAAAATTTTGAAAGAATAAAGGAAAGAACACTTGACCTGTAGAGGAACAAAGATAAGAATTACACTGGACTTCTCTTCAGAAACCATGTGAGCAAGAAGACAATGGAGTGAAATATTTAGTGTTGAAGGAAAAACCATCAGCCTAGAATTCTGTACCCAGTGAAATTGTCACTGGATCTACAAAGAACTCTCAAAACTCAGAAATAAGAAAAGAACAACCCAGTTAAAAAAAAATAGGCAAAAGATCTGAACAGACACCTCATTAATTAGGATACACAAACCTTAAATAAGCATCTGAACAGACGACATTATATGTCACTAGGGAATTGCAAATTAAAACAACAGTGAGATACCACTGCATGCCTATTAGAATGATTGAAATATAGGGGAAAAAACGTGACACTACCAAATGTTCCACACGAATGCAAGATGTTAATAATAGGGAAACTAGGTTGGTGGGAAGGGATCATATACATGAGACCTCTCTGGACTATTTGCTCAATTTTTCTGTAAATCTAAAACTCTTCTAAAAAATAAAGCTATTAATTTTTTAAAAAAAACAATACAGGGTAAATTGAGGCCACATGGAACATCCACAGAGTAAAAGAATGGTAAAGATCAAATAGGTTTAAAGCCAGAAGAGACCTCAGAATTGGTCATTTGTTCTTCCAATATTTATTGACCACTTACAGAGGGTCACTCTCTGTGTGAGGCACTACAAGGACAATGAAAACAAGACAGCCCCGCCACAGTACAATCTAAGTGAAAAACGCCAAATGATCCCATTTTTTATAAGTACTTCTGTATGGGGTAGGGGGTAGAGAACTCTGAGTGGATGGTCACTAAATTATTAACAGTAGTTATTTAGGGGGCGCCTGGGTGGCTCAGTTGGTTAGGCGACTGCCTTCGGCTCAGGTCATGATCCTGGAGTCCCTGGATCGAGTCCCGCATCGGGCTCCCTGCTCGGCAGGGAGCCTGCTTCTCCCTCTGACCCTCCCCCCTCTCATGTGCTCTCTCTGTCTCAAATAAATAAATAAAATCTTTAAAAAAAAAAAAAAAAAACAAAAACAGTAGTTATTTAGGGATGGGCTTTTGTTCCCTTTTACTGGTTATATTATTTCACAGTATTTCATGACAAGCATGCTTTGCTGTTGTAATAAAATAAGAAAAGTCATTTTCCTTTTATTCTAAAGATGCCACCTCAGAGAGTGCTCCCAGGTGAAGGTGAATTTGGAGCCAGGATTGTGAAAGCATATGAAATGGTGCAGGGTGGCTGGGACAAGCTCCTTTCTCACAAAAGTGCAGAGTAAGAGAAACAGTGCCCTGCACAGAAGTGTTTTTGGTGGCCCAGAGGACAGATTCCAGTGGTTTCCAAGGTAGATTTCACTCAGTGGCAGCAACACTTGACCACCACTAATCACAGCCAAATTTGTGATCCTGATAGTTTTTGACACTTGTTCATTTCCACTAAGTTGTCTCCACCACAGTGTTTTCCAAAGGGTACTTTATAGAAAACTAGTCCCCAAGATATTAGTAGGTGGGTTTCTGGGATTAAATGCTTTTGATAAATACTGGATTGAATAATGAATAGCACAGTTATTTATAGCAGAACATATCAGAGCCTTTATTATTCTATGGTACAATATGTGTCTCCAAAACAAAGTATACAATGTTTCCCAAATTTGTTTGAGAAAAAAATCCACCACCACCACCACCACCCACCCACCCACCCTCACTGTATTCATTTGTTTTGTGGAGGCAAGAGCATTTCATGGACTTGGTATCATCATTTGGTACCCATTTTGAGAACTGTCATATGTCACATCAGTGGTTCATGGGCTATGATTTATCTTGTCAGTATCCCCTCATGTCACCAGCAGCTAGCACATAGAAGGCTCTGCGCAAGAATGTGTTAAATAAATGAATAAATGAATTTCATTAAGAAAAACTGACTTGGGGTGCCTGGCTGGCTCAGTTGGCAGAGCATGCGACTCCTGATCTCAGGGTCATTACTTCAAGTGCTGCATAGAACTTACTTTAAAAAATAGAGATTAAAATTTAAAAAAGGAAAAGGAAAAGAAAAACCAACTTAGCACAAAGTTCTACACGTCCTGTATTTCTTCTGGGTTGTACTTTCACTTCCCTACAAAGAAGAGAAATCACCCAGGATCACAATGAACCACCCAATCTGGACAGTCCATGTAGGCATGGAAGAAGTCAAAATCTGATCTCCTCACCAGGACTCTCTCTCCCCCAAGGGTTCTGCCACTTGTGAATGAAATTCTCTCCCCAGCTGAGAGTTAGGGACAAACCAAGGCAGATGGGTCTGTGGTTTATCTTACCACCCACTTTCAACAAATTCAAATTGCTTCCCAAGAGTCAATTGGGAAAAGCCTCCAAAGAAAACAGCCACTTGGATTATATGAGGTGACTGCACGACTGTCAAAGCAATAAAGCCTTGCCTTTTTCTTTTCCTCTTCTCCATCAAGAGGTTAGTGGGGACATGCTTTCCCCATGTAGCCTGGTAACAGCTGTGTGGGAAGATGGCTTGCATGTGGATTAGAACCAACTAGAGTCAAGAAGAGGTCTCCCACAGTCTTATAAAAAGGGGTGCCCCTGGGGCTGACAAAGTGCATGTTCCCTCAAATACTTTCCTGCCTCCAAACACAGCCCCTGTAGTACTTGATGTTCCTATCTTCTTCAGGCTTCTGTCATTGAACGACCAAGGAGTTTTAGCCTCTTTTTTTTTTTTTTTTTTTAGAGGCCAAATGAAGGAGCTCGTTAGCCCCTCAAAATACAACAAAGGAAAACTCTGGCCAAAAGTTCAAGCCTAAATTTGAAATCTAAATACTTGAACTTATCACTGATGTCCACATGCTACAAAATTATAATTTTCTTTAAAAAACCCTGCTGATTATTCTGTATTTAAGCAGAATGCCTTTTAAGTCTAGAGCCATTTTAAACTCTCAAAACTTTACATACGCAAGGAAAGCAAACTGAAAGAGAAAGTCACTAAGTTTGCTCTTATTTCTAAGATTAATTTCAACCTCCCTAGTTTTCAGCACTCCTGCCATTGTCCAGACGACTAGATGCGGCTACACTGAGGGATTTCGTGAGTCACCCGGGAAACCTGGACTAAATTACTGCAAAGGGGTATGTACCATTGCTAAGTTTGTGGTTTGCTTCACTGTGTTTAAAGCAAAGGTTATTAGACACTAATGCTGCACAGATTTTCTAAATATTCTGTAATGCCAGTGACAGAGCCAGATGTGAACCCCATCAGGAGAGACATGCGTGACAGCGTTTTCCTAAATGCTTGTGATGATTTATAATTCGCAAAGGGGAAAATTGCAGCTGTGTGGTGCCAGGATCGTTTCTTCCAAATACTACTCTCATCAGGGTAGTTTCTCCTCAGGGACAGTCAGGGCTCCCTTTTGTGTGAAATCTAAAAGACTGGTATTAAACTGGTAAGAACAGATACTAAACTTGATCTTAAGCCAAAAGGCCTCAGTCATCGGCCTGCCCTACCTTGAGGCTATCCAAAGGGAATCCTGTGCCCCAGGACAAACTCTTTACTCTCCTCCTATGTATTTGCTTAGGTGGCTACCTCTGTCTGGAACCCGTGGCTCTAACATCCTTCAGAACCTGGCTCAAACCTCATCATGTTCAAGGAGCTTCCCCTCTCCAGCCCTTCTCCAGGCTCATCATTCTCCTGTTATTTGTCATTCCCTATAGTCTTCTGTATTTGTCATCCTGACTATTGGTGGCGGCCATTGGAAAGCTTAGCATCACATCTGTGACCCCCTTAAAGCAAGTGTGTGGAATGGGCTCCCTGGTGTGTATTTCCTGCCCTTCCTCCTTCCTGCCTTCAGTGAACGCTATATGTCCCCACCCTTGATTTTCCTTTGTCTTTTCATCCTTTCTAATGTGTTACCTTGTTGTAACTTATCTATTTTTACATGATATCTTCCATCCTCTCTGGACCAAAATGGAGTATCATGTGACTCTGTGGACTATATTAGCATGTGTTGTTCTCTCAGCATGTCCTCCATGAGTGGCTGAGCTCCCACCACTGTATATACTTTGCTGAGGAAAAAAATTATCTCAGAAGCAAGTTATCTTCTTGTTCTAATTGTTTTCTTGTATCTAGTTATCTTAGATGTTCTAACTTTTGGAAACTAACATTTTTTTGTTTCTCCTTTGATTAAAAGATTAAATGTGCAAGACCTTTTATATATATTATCTATTAACCAGAATTATCATTCCATGTTATACATGAAGAACCATGTAAACATAAAGGTTAAGTGGTTGGCCCAATGTCACCCAGCTAATAAGGTAGAGTAGAAACTTGAACTTCACTCTACCTGATTCCAAATCCCTTGACTCTGTATCTCCTAAAAGCGTCTAGCTCCATAACAGGTACTCCATGGTTTGTACTAACCGATTGTTGAAGTATCACCAGGAAAACTTGGTCCAGAATTGAATAAAATCCTGGAGGCAAAGCTATTGCAAGTTGAACTTGTAAAGCTGGTACAAATTGGCTTCTTAAAGACTGTGAGTAGGTCCTAAGCAGGTCTATCTGAGAAAGACAAGTCAGACCTACTAAAGTAACCAAAACACTTAGGGTAGGAGGTAAAGAATACAAGAAGGGATTCTATGCACTGATGTCCACGTTTGGATACAGAGAAAGAATGAATGTGGCACACTGGTTTGGATGTAGGCCCAGGGCAAACTGATCCAGCTGTGCAACCATCCCAGCAATTCTAGCCCAAACCTTGGATTTCAATAGGGTAGCCTTGGTGGTTATCTCCTGAGGGAGTCCAACAAAATGGAATAGACAGACTTTGTACATCTGAGGCCAGAATACAGAGTCTTTGTTCACTGAGAATCTTTACACATGTTACCTTCTTGTAACATTTTCCCTAACTCCTCCCTGGTAATTCATGTTTATGTAATATTTACCACATGGTATTATAATGATGTGTCTACATCTGTCTTCCCCACTAGACCACCAGCTACTCAAGAGCCATAATAAAATCTTTTGGAAATATCATACATATGTCACTTCTTTCCAAACTGATCTAAAGATTGGATGCAATTCTAATAAAAGCCAAATAGAATTGTTGAAGAATTTGACCAATAATTCTCAAATTTATATGGAGGAGCAAAGACCTAAGAATAAACAAGGCACTACTGAAGGGGATGATCAAGACTCATTACAAAGCTGTAGTAATAAAGGCAGTGTTGTAATGGTACAGTTAATGACAAATTGCCCAATGGACTAGATTAAAGAGCAGAGAGAAGAGAGAGGGGGTGGGTCCTTGAGATACAAGGGAGAAGACACTGCAAGTCACTAAGGAAAAAGGAATTCATTGATAAATGGTGCAAGGCCATTGAGAGGAGAGAGGAGAGAGGAGTGGAGAGGAGGAGAGATTAAACAGACGGAAAGAGGAGAGAGGGGTGAGTCCTTGAGATACAAGGGGGAAGGCACTGCAAATCACTAAGGAAACAAGGAATTCATCAATAAATGGTGCAAGGCCAGTTGGTTTTCTATATGGAAAAGAAACCCTGTAATCAGGGCGCCTTGGGTGGCTCAGATGGTTAAGTGTCTGCCTTTGGCTCAGGTCATGATCCCAGGGTCCTGGGATCGAGTACCGAATTGGGCTCCCTGCTCCTTGGGAGCCTGCTTCTCCCTCTGCCTCTCTCTCTCTCTCTCTCATGAATAAATAAATAAAATCTTTAAAAAAAAAAAAAAAGAAAGAAACCCTGTAATCAAATCCTGCTTCACACCATGCAGAAATGTCAAATCCTAGTGGATTTAAGACTAAGATATAAAAGGCAAAACTCTTAAAATTTTTGAAGACAATGTAGGAGAACATTTCTAGAATCTGAGAGTGGTGAAGATCACTTTAAAAAGTACAAACTACAGGGGCACTGGGTGGTGCAGTTGGTTAAGTGTCCAACTCTTGGTTTTGGCTCAGATCATGATCTCATGGGCATGAGATCGAGTCTACTTGAGATTCTCTCTCCCTCTCCCCCTGCCCCTCCCATTCATGCTCACTTTCTCTCTCTTTCTCTAAAATAAATAATCTTTTTTAAAAAAGTACAAACCACAAAAGAAAAAAAATAATAAATTCTACTACATTCAAATTAAGAACATCTGCTTAACAACAGATCCCATGATGAAAGTGATTGGAAACCCCACAAACCAGGAGAAGATAATTTGCAACATGTATAACCAATAAAATGTACATAAAGTCGATTTATTATTTTTATCTTCAAAGTCCAATAAGTAAATGAATAAAGCCCAGTAGAAAAATGAGCAGAAGATAGAAACAGGTTCAGAGCAGGAAACATGACCAGCCCACAAACACATGAAAGAACAGCCTCATTAGTAATCAAAGAGACGCTAAGACGCCATTACTTTTCACTCAATGGATGGGCAAAAATTAAGAAGTCTAACACCGTCAAAGTCTTGGTGAGAGTGTGAATCAACTGGAATTTTTATACATGGTTGGCAGAAGTATGTGAATGTTCTACTTATTTTTTCCCAAGTGGTTGTACCAGTTGACTTCTGCCAAGAAGAATGAATAAACAATGATTTATTCATACACAATAAAATGCAGAAAAAGCAAGTGAAAAAAAAAGACTGGGTATAGTATAATACCATTTTAATTAACCAAGCAAAATTAAATAAGATACTATTTGATATTATATACATATGTGCTAACTTATTTTTTTTAACCAAGCATTCACAGAAATCAAATTCGGAATGTTGGTTACTTCTACAGGTATGCAGGTCATGATATGAGAAAGGAGCCCTCCAGCGGAAGCAATGGTATTAGCCGTGTTCTCCTCAAAGTAAAGCTCACAGGTACTCCTATTGTTATTATGTTTATCACTTACCTGTGTGATATTCACATTCTTTTGCACATATCAGCTACTACATAATAATAATAAAAGGAAAATCTGGTGGCCAGGCTTTTCTAAGAACACAGAAACAAGATCCTTCCAGTAACTCATGATTCTGCCTGTGCTCACAGACTCGCCAGGATCCAATGTTAGAGGTTGACAGGGCAGCGAGGTCATTCAGGCCCGTTGCTACTTTTACAGATGAGGAAACTGAGGCTCAGAGAACACAAGCCACTGCTCCATGATCACCTGACAAAGGCAGGAGCCAAATCCAGGTCTTCTGACACTTCCTGCCTTGGACCAAGCCCCTGGGCCATACCCTTCCATCTGTTGGATAATAAAAAGAAAAGAAAACTCAAGTCTTCTTTTTGTTTTTTTTTAAGATTTTATTTATTTATTTGACAGAGAGATAGCAAGAGCAGAAACACAAGCAGGGGGAGAGGGAGAAGCAGGCTTCCCGCTGGGCCGGGAGCCCGAGGTGGGACTCGATCCCAGGACCCTGGGATCATGACCTGAGCCACAGGCAGACGCTTAACGACTGAGCCACCCAGGCACCCACTCAAGTCTTCTTTATCTTTGCTTCTCTGAGACTGGCACAAGGTCTGACAATTTATGGGCCCTCAATATATTTGTTAACTATATATCACAGAATTCTTGATGGATTGTCCACAAGGTGTCTCCAAAAGCGATACCAAGTACTTTTCTCTCCTAGGTCAGTGCCTTCAAACCAAGATTCCCGGATGCGAAACAGAGGAAATGATCAGTGATATGTTCTCTGCAGTAGCATGGATGCACTTCTCAGCAGCCCAGCTTCGCGTGACTGACTTCTTTAGCTTAAGGTGTAGAATTCAGGAGAAAGGAGCCAAACCCTATGAATGTGTCTTTGTTGCCTCAGAGACAAGGAGTTGCCAGGATCTGTGGTTTGGCTGTGGAATGAGCAGTGAAGCACTTTTTCTTCCATTATATCTGCATAATAGACTGGCTGATCCCATGCCAGGTTACTAAGTTCCTAGCAAGGCAAGGGGTTTCCATGTTAACTTGACTGATGGCATCTCTGAACCTCAGCGTTCCCTAGTCCCTGATTCTGTGTGGTGAAAATTCCAGGTATCATTATTTTTCCTCCCTTGTTCTTTCTAGACCTTCCCTATCACCAGAAGGCTGAGCCAGAGTCCTTGTGTGTGGGAAATTTGCAGTCAGCCTCCTTCTCCAGCTCCTGTCTAGAAGAATGCTCAGCAAATGCTCTTAAAGCAAAGCTGTAGGAGTGGCCTCCCCTGAGTGATGTTAGGGTCCAAGGTGTCTCAGGGTGCCTGGGTTTCCTGGCTGCAGTTAACAGTAGCCAGGATAGCTGACTTCACCTCAACACCTTCTGGAGTGTACTGGGTTGACAGACCTAGAATTTTGAGTTTTCCCATCCAGAAACATATCTCCTCCTTTATTCAAATCCCCCCTCAATAAAGCTTCTTGTTTTCTTCACCAAATTCTATTCATTTCTCAATAACTATATTCCTAGGTATGCTCTGTTTGGGGTGACTCAGGGCAACAATCTAATGAGGAAAGGTAACAGGCTGCTTCTGCACCAAGACACCTGCTGGCTGCTAGGAGTTCCAATGATGACATTAGCCAGGATGGCCACCCTTCATTTACTGAACACAAACCACTTCTCTCTCGTGAAGAAGCACCATCTTCCTGCAGATTGGGTTAAGACCGGGTGCTTACTTGTAAATTTCTGGTTTGTACAGATTTTCCCAAGGGTCCTTAGAGAGGGCACTGCTCACTGTAATGGAAGCCAGAGCATGGTTCTTCATACTACAGTAATACCAAGAGCAGATGTGACCACCTCAGCTGGTCACCATCTTTGACCCAGGCTGCCTTAGTTACCATGCATAGAAGGGGCTGTGGGCAGATGGCAGGAAATGCTTGATTCTCAGCTGAGCTTCCTGGGCTCTTACTCTAAAGAGCAGGAGCTTCAGCCACAGTTCTTGGGTTGGCTAATGCCCTCCCTCTGCAGACCAGCGAGCCTTTCTAATTTGCATTGCCCCTCCTGGACCTTCAGGATGCATGGGCTCTCTGGCTTTGAAGCCAGTTCTACTTTGGTCTATAAGACGTAATTTACAGATAATGCATGTATTTGTGCTTTTTGTTAAATTGAGTTTTTAATTCCAACACATTTGGGCTTAAACTTCTGTTTTTTCATATTACTGATCCTGATGATCCACCTTTAAGATCTTTAAGATCTGATTTCACAGGAAATGCCATCCAGGCGTGTACAGAACACCTGTTATGTGCAAGAGGAAGTCACCATTTGGTAGATCTAGGAATACAAGTGGCAGGCAGGAAGAGGCAGGGTTTCTAAGGCTGGGGGAGGCTCCCCAAGCAGCCCACCAGCACCTTGCCCTCCCCTACCCATGCTTGGCTCCTTAGCCTTTTGAAGAATGCAAAACAGCCGACTCCCCTAAACTGCTTTAATCTGTTTCATTCATAATTCCACAGAAAAATTCCCTTATAATTCACAAAAATAAAATAGTTCTTGCAGTATTTTATTTTTCAAAAGTACCAGACATCAGGGTGGAAAGTGGAAAGAGTATTACATATGGATTCCAAAGAGCTATGTTCCAGTCAGACCTTACTAAGACCCCCTACATGACCTTGAGCAAGTCATCTGATCTCCCTATGCTTCATCCCATCTGAAAATGGGAACAGTAATACCCACCTTATAAGACTGTGGTGAGGCACAGATGACTTTGCCAAGAGTTGTATAAATGCTAGGTATGATACTTTTACCCTAAGAATAATAATAAATGTACCACAAATATCTTATTTCAAGACAACAATTATTTAGTTAGTGCTTATATGCAAGACAGAATATAAGAGGTTCTGGTAACACTAGAAAAATGACAACAACAAAAACAATAATAATACTGGTTCATATTTACTGAACACATACTACCTGCCAGGCACTTTGCTAAAGCCTTCATATAAAATAGCTCTAATCTTCAGGCAGGTAATATTATTCACCCATTTTTACTGAAGGAAAAAACCATGTGTAGCAAGTTTTAGTAGCTTTGCCAAGGTCACAAGCCTTCTAAGTGGCAGAGCTGGGGTTCAAACACAAAATGTCAAGTCTTGAGCCTTGCTTGTTTCAAGAAGCTTCCAAACTATCACGAAAAGTGAAACATATTTCCAAATAAGACAGAGTCACCAAAAATAAATAAATAAATAAAATTTACAAATAAAGGAAGAGAAGGTATACCATAGGTAATATCATTGATTATGTGTTTTGTTTGTGTAATGTGTAATATGTGCTTTGTTTCCTGGCTCTGGGTCTTTGTGCTCACATCTCCCTTTGTCTGGGGCACATTCTTCCTCCTCTACTTGTGAAAATACTCATACTTCTAGGCACAGATAACATGCTATTTTCTCCATGAAGTCTTCCCAGACTCTCAGTTCTCTTTTTCTTCCTCTGGCTCTGTTTATAAGTGAAGGAGGAAAAAGTGTCCTAGACAGAGGGAGACATGGGCAAAGAGGCCCAGAGCCAGGAGACAAAGCACATATCTGGATAATATATTTTGTGCAGCTGGAATGCAGGCAAAGTAAAGGAAGACATAGTTAAAAATAGGGACTGAGGGGCACCTGGGTGGCTCAGTCAGTTAAGCATCTGCCTTCAGCTCAGGTCATGATCTCATGCGCCTGGGATCAAGCCCCGTGTTGAGCTCCCTGCTCAGTGGGAAGTCTGCTTCTCCCTCTCCTTCTGCCCCTCAGCCCCACTCATGTTCTCTCTCTCTCAAATAAATAAATACGATCTTTAAAAAAATTAAATTAAATTAAAGTGGGACTGATAATTGTCTCCAGTATCCATTTGCTCTTCTTCCTTTTGTTAAGAAAACCCCAATTTTATCCTGGAACGTGGCTACCCCAGCTAGAGACTACAAGAGACTAGGTCTGAGCCAATGGTGCATGAACTGACATAACTTATTACTAAAGCACAGTGCTAACATCCTAAAGACCAAGCCCCCTACCCGAAACTTCCCTTGTTCCTCTTACTCCTGGATGCAAATGGCAACACGTACAGCCTTGAACTCAGATATGGAATCCATTAGTGAAGGATGGCACAGCTGCTCACCTGGACACTCAGCTCTAGACACATGACAAAGGAAGAAACTTCTAATTTATGTCAGGGTACTTTGGCTTCTTGCGTAACCTCCAGAACCACAAATTTCTACTGTCCACACCCTAATTAATACAGAACCCACCTTTGCAGGGTCCTGATTCCAAGGTAAATATTTGGAAAATAGTTCACAGGCAATAGGAAGCCTTTTTTTTTTTTTTTTAAATTTCAAATATCTGTATCCACAGAGTGACCTGGTGGCATGGTTTATCTTCCTTAAAGAGCATTAATGTATTCATGGTGAGACTTTCTATCAATTGTGTTTCAAATTATATTAGAGCTTGAGGTCAGAACATGTTTGCCTGGATCACATAGCAGAGGGCTGTACTGGCTTTATTGAGAGTTTTGCTTGCAAGACTATAGAAAGGGAAAAGGAAATACATGGAGAAGTGAGGAACGTGTGTGTCTGAGACAATTCCGCCAAGGAACTATGTGCTCTTAGGCTTCACCGAAGTGCTATTCCCAGTTATTCTGGAATAGGGTTACTCTAAGGAGGGCAAGAGCTACACCACTGGTACCCACCTAACATCCACCATTTTACATCTTCCATGCAGAACACGGTAAGCAATTAGACTGAGACCTAGAGTAAGATCTCATCTATGTGTTTTTTAAAGAAATGGGTATCTTAGACAAATAAATTTTTCTGATAGCTGAAGCTTAAGTTCTCAACTGTTTTATCATTGGCCAACAATTAAATTTGTGCTATTGTTCCCAAGAGGATCATAAACAAAACCAAAAGCACATGTACTAAATTGGTGGCAGTAATTATCAGAAGGTGGGTACCTAAATAATCCAGAATATGCTTACTTATCCTTTTTTAGATTGTCATCATAACAGAAACACAAAACATAAGCATTGTCTGGAGAATCTGGGGTCAATCTATAGTTCTCATGTTTGAGAAATCCAGGTATCCGCAGCCAACATTTTGAGGCATGTGGCCTATTAACCCATCATTGGTCTTTCATAAATCTTGCCTTATAAATATATGTTCAGGATATTATTCAGCATATGTTATATATTAAATATTTCTACTACACAGACTTATTCCTCATGGATCTGTGGTGAGGGAGGAAAACTTTAAATGAAAAGCAAAAATGTGTAGTTCTCAAATTACACCTACATCAAATCACCAAAAAAGTCAGGGTACTATTACTTGAAGATAAAACAGTCCACTGACTTACAGCGCACTTGCATTCCTGGAAAACTCAATGTATTTTATTACCATGTAAAAAAGGATTTGTACTTCTATGTAAAATGGAGTTCACATCTAGGTTCAAGCAATTGCAAGTGGGTTTTTCACACGAATGTACAGTGAGATTAGAGAGTCGTGTGGGAGGTGTAGTAGGTTTGTGATGTGCAAGAACATGCTGTGCATGGCAGGGTGACCAGCATCCCTGATCCCAACCACTAAAAGCAAATAGCACCCCCAATCATCTTGTAAGTAAAAATACTAAAATTCTCAAAATGTTCCCCTAGGGGGCAGTAGCACTCCCACGGAGAACCATGGTCAGAGCGCCAAGCTTCCTTACCTCCCTTCTGGGGCGATCCCACTGCACCGCCAGGGTCTCCGTGGGGGCGTGGGCATTAGAAAGCTGGCGCAGGGGATGTGTTTAGACAAATTGCTCAGATCCACCAGGCGCTGAGCCTGAGCGTCCCACCCTCCCAGGCAAAGGTTTCTCTGCCTCACTGAACTGCCACGGAAAGAGGCTGCACAGTGTAGCATTCTCACTTTGGGTAAACCTCCGCACAGAGCCCCACAGCGCTGGCTGGAGGAGGCAACTACCCAAGTGGATTTTAGCAGCATTGATCGTGAGCATAAGTAATGCAGGCCCTGGCCCCAAAAGCTCTTTTTTTACAGCCTAAGGGAGAGCTGGGCAGGCGATAGGGAATGTGGAGGCAGTGGGGGCTGGACGGTGAGAGGTCGAATTCTGGTAAGAGAGGAGGGGGAAGAGGGCAGAGGACATGAGATGCCAAGTCTAGAAGAGTTAACTTGTATCCTTTAAGGTGAGGGCAGGGGTTGTTTGCTCTGCCCTCCTGTTCTAGGGACAGATATGGGTGGCCTATGTACAGGGAGTATTTGCAGACAGGAAGTCAAAGGAAAGCAGAAGAATCTTGCAACCCAAGATCCCCCAAAAAGAATTAACTCTCCAGTAAACTGTAACTCTACAAATAGTCTCATTTAACTGAAACCATGTATATCAAAGATTCAAATGTCTTCTGAGCTAAGCATACGTCTCTGCATGTCCTCAGGAAGGAGGGGACACAGGCCCGGAATCTCAAGTAAGGGAATAGCTGTGACGTACCTCTTCGTCTTCCACGTTTTGCTCTGTAGCCACATTCTCAATTTGACTGCTACCCTTGGCATTCATTCTGCCCTGCTCAGGCTAGTCCCAGGGGTCAGAGCTGCTCTCCTGCCTGTGTGCTGATCGTCACTCAATCCCACCTCACCTTGGGAATCAGACAAGGCATTACATTTGGCTGAGGGGAGAGCAACTGCCTCAACTAGTGAATGAAATAGAACCCCCCAAAAGAAACTCAACATGCTTTAAAAACAACAAAAACCCCGAGTAGGAAGTGACTTATCAAAAGGAATATAAAGCCTTAGATTGTTTAGTTTCCCAAACTCCTTGTATCACCTGTAACCTTTCAAAAGAATACTTTACACTGTAATTTTTTAAGGCCATTCATTTTTGTGATAGAACTATAATAATATGGAAAGATCTCTAAGGCATATTAAGTGAAAAAAACAGATTGCAGAACAATATTTTTATTTTTTTTTTTTTAAGATTTTATTTATTTATTTGAGAGAGAGAATGAGAGAGAGCATGAGAGAGAGGAAGGTCAGAGGGAGAAGCAGACTCCCTGCCGAGCAGGGAGCCCGATGCGGGACTCGATCCCAGGACTCTAGGATCATGACCTGAGCCGAAGGCAGTCGCTTAACCAACTGAGCCACCCAGGCGCCCCAGAACAATATTTTTAGTATGATCTCATTATGTATATCATTTAGATCAACTTTACTAATTAGGTTGTTTAGATCTTCCATATCCTTGTTGATTATTGTCCACTTGCTCTATTTTTTAAGATCCATCAGTCAAGTCATAGAAAGACAAAACTCATTTTACAGAAGGTAAAGAGGAGGAGTCTATTCCAGGTTACACAGGCTGGTACTGCCTCTTAATCTTTAAAGCACTTTACTTTCTTTTCACTTTGCTCAGATTTTTCATTTATAGCCTCTACTCTATATTCAGCCGTGTCTGTGTTCCTTCATGTTCCTTCCAGTATAGCTTAATTTCATTCTTAAGGGTTTTTTGTTTTATGGTTTTTTTTGTTTTTGTTTTTTGCTTTTTAAAAAAATTCTGGACTTTGTGCTTCTTGAAGAAGATAGATGTTTGGCAGCTTTCTCCATTTCTTTTAATATAATTGGTCTATATAGATATTCTATCTTCCCTTAAATCTTACCTCATAATTTATATTATACCTATTTACATTTCAGCAACTTTTGTTATTGCAATCTATCTCCCTGATCTTTTGTAGTTCTGCTTTGGGCTCTTGATTTGATTACTTTTGAAGTTAATTCCAAAGTATTTTGTCATAATTTTTAAACAAACTTTATTTTTTAAGGAAGTTTTTAAGTCCATAGCAAAATCAAGTGGAGAGTACAGACAGTTCCCACATACTTCCTGCCCCCAGCATGCATGGCCTCCCTCACTATCAACATCCCACACCAGAAGTGGTACATTTGTTACAACTGATGAACCTACACTGACACATCATTATCACCCAAACTCTATAGTTTAGAGTTCACTCTTGGCAGTGTACATTCTATAGGTTTTGACAAAGGAATGACGACATATAACCACCATTATGGTATGTAGAGTAGTTTCATTGTCCTAAAAATCCTCTGTGTTCCACCTATTCATCCTTCCCACACCACTAGCCCCTGGCAACCACTGATCTTTTTACTGTCCATCATTTTGCCTTTTCCAGAATGTAATATAGTTGGAATCATACAGTATGTAGCCTTTTCAGATTAATGAATATAAATAATATGCATTTCAGCCTCCTCCAAGCCTTTTCATGGCTTACAGTCCATTTCTTTTTAGCACTGAGTACTATTCCACTGTCAGGATACACCAGTTTATCTATCCATTCACCTACTGACGGCCATCTTGGTTCCTTCCAAGTTCTGGCAATTATGAATAAAGCTGCTATAAACATCTGTATCCAGGTGTTTGTGTAGACATAAGTTTTCAACTCATCTGGGTGAATACCAAGGAGTGGGATTGATGGATCATATGGTAAGAGTATGATTAGCTTTCTAAGAAACCACCAAACTACCTCCCAAAGTGGCTGTACCATTTTGCATTCCCACCAGCAATAAATGAGAGTTCTTGTTGCTCCACATCCTCTCCAATATTTGGTGTTGTCAGTGTTTTGGATTTTGGCCATTCTAGTAAGTGTAGTGTTGTTTTATTGTCATCATTTTTATCAGCGAGACTGCAACATTTGTTCTGGAGTGTGTACTTTGATACTTGTTTTTACTTTTCCTTTCCTTTTTTTCTTGTAACATCTTTGTATATTACATCCTTTTCTATTACTTTTTATAGAAATAGGTGGTATTTTCCTGTATCAGCTTTCTGTTTCCTTACTCATGTTACCTCCCTGCCTAAGTCAAGCACTTAGGCTGAAAATGACAACATAGAGAGAGAGGGAAAAATGAGCCCCCTGGTGTTCCTCTTCTTCTCAGGCCCTCCTTACTCATCAGAAAGCCAAAGATAGAGAGCATAGGTAGAATGTGTACATATCAAGAAGTAAAGTGCAAACAGCTGAGTTAGTTGTGTGCAGCACTTCTGCTGTTCTGGCTAAAACAAAATAATATATGTGCACGTGCAAGCTACAAAATGTGAATTGTGTAATTTCAGTGATTGTGCCTCTAATTTAGATGCTCTCATAGTTAATAATTTATAACGGACATTGCACAATATAAAGATGAATGGTAAAATTCACACTAATAATATTAAATTTTAATTTTTCTCTACTTAGAATAACATTAAATAGTAAATGAAAAACATCATGACTGGTCGAAAGAACACAGGAAAAAGGAAACACTCTATTTTAGGACCTTGAAGAGTACTTTTCCCCTGATTTTTTTTTTTTTTTCAATTCATTTGACAGAGAGAGACACAGTGAGAGAGGGAACACAAGTAGGGGGAGTGGGAGAGGGAGAAGCAGGCTTCCCGCCCAGCAGAGAGCCCCATGAGGGACTCGATCCCAGGACCCTGGGATCACGACCTGAGCTGAAGGCAGACGCTTAATGACTGAGCCACCCAGGCGCCCTCCCCTGATTTTTGAACAAGGGCCTTATATTTTCATTTTGCAATGGGCCCAAAAACTTATGTAGCCAGCCCTACCCAGGAGATTAGTGCTAAAAAAAAGCCTTGGAGATGATCTAGCTCAATCTCCTCATCAGACAAGGAAGATGAGGCCGAAGTAATTTCCTTGCTTTGGAAATTGAAAGGGAAGGGTAGAATGAGAGGAACTTTGTCCATCCTCAGACCTTGAGGAGTGAACTGGGGCTTCGCTGAAACATGCTAAATCCCCAGGGACCCACCCCTCTCTGCTCTGTCCCTGTCTAGGTTCTCTGGCACCCAACCCCTCCCATGATGATCCTGGCATTCCCAGAGCCAGCCTTGTCTCCAGGGTTGGAGGACCGTGGAGCCAAACTCTCACATTCTGTGTGGCTGCTGCATATTCTGGCCGCATTCCCACCATCCTGGATTCCCCCCCAGGCATCACTCTCATACATTCAACAGCCAGACAAAACCTTATGCCGCCGACTGCATCCCGCCAGCTCGGGGCCCCTGGGCACTTTCAATGGACCTGTTCACTATTCTCAGGAACATCTGCCTTCTAGTAAGTTCACAAAACCTTTAAAGCTTGGGAAATAAACTATTAGAGGTGGAGTTTAGGGGAGCATGGGCAGTCCTGATACAGTGTCCTGAACCTTCCTGCCTTAGACCAATTTCTCCCTTCCTGTGAAGACAACATGGAGGGGAGAAAGAGAGAGCACTAGGAGAACCGAAGTGGGAAAGATGTGACGTATTTTCCTACTGCCCTGGTGACATTCTCACTGTGAGGCTTGGAAATGTTGACTTTGAAAGACAACAATTTCTTCCCAAGGCAACTGACTAATTCATGTAACAAGAGTCTTTTTTCAGATGTCCCGTCTTCCGATAGTCCAGCCAGCACCCCCACCACATACACTCACACGCACTTTATTTTCACTTCTTCAAGGAATAATAGGCACTTTTTCTCAAATTACACTGAGATAATTTTACCCTCCCTTACAGCCCTAGAGCCAAGGCATTCCCAAAACACAGTAGAGCAATGTGTGAAAGAACACCATGTACCAGTTCATTGCTTTGGGTGTAAACATGATTTCTGAACTCCACCCTGCCTTCCCTCCACCTACATTAAAACCCTAGAAGGATATTTTCTTCGAATGTTATGTTTCCTGGGACCTCTTCGTGTTGCCTGAAAAGTATTTCTTTCTAACCAAAACACTTCGGCACAGGCCATGGCTAGCTGTGGAAGCAGACTGGGATCCTGGCTACACAGCAGGGGAGAAGGGCCTCCTACCAGAGGCCCATCATTCCCTCTGCCAGATTTCCGGCCCATCATGCTTTCTCAGGGAACGTTCTTTCCCCGGCCACCAGCCACGGGTTTTACAAGGAAAGACCACAGCCTCTGCTTCGGGGCTGTGGGGCAGATTTGGGCTCCACTCCCTGACCCTCTGGCCCACCGCAGGTCGCACCCCTTCACATACTGGCCCTCCCAACAGACCCTTTGCTTTGGTCAGACTCCGTCTTTCCATCCACTCCTGTGCTGAACTTCAGATTCCCATTGCTTCCTGAGCCTCCTGGGAACTCAATCCTCTCCCCCGGTTCTCTGACTGCTCGGCAAGAACCAGTTCCACACGGCTGGCCTCCCACACCTTCCCCTTTGCTCTGAGGAATGCTCTAGAGCATCTGAGCAAGGTCTGTATTCTAGCACATCATCTTCCTCTCGTGATTGCTTCGCCCACTGACTGGAACTCGGGAAAAATGACTTATTTGTCTCTGCCTCCACATCCGCCCAAACGCCTCGTGCGCGACCTGCATGTAGGCCCCTGAGGGGCTCGGGGCGGGGGGGGGCCTGGCCGTGTCGGGGAGAGCTCCCCACCGCCAGCCCGGCGCTGTCAACCCACCTGCACAAAGGCCCAGGAAACACATGTGCTGGCAACTTGGATTTCAGCTCGGTGCCTGTCTTCCAGTGTGTTCCCAGCGCCCTTCCTCCATCCCTGGAAAGGCCACAGTGAGGTTGTCACAGCCGTGTGAGATCTAAAAAGCCACGTGGGCCGCTCTGCCCAGCTGCAGAGCACCAGGGGCTGTTGGGAGCTTTGAACAAATCCCGGGATTATTTATCATTCAAAGTCGGACTGCGAGCGCCTGCCGAGCCCCGAAGGAGTTTATTATTCTCCGCCCCCGCGTGCATCTGGGGGGTCCTCGGGCCTCGACCCCCTTCCCCCCACCCCCCCCCCGCCGTGCTCACAGCCGCCGCCCGCTGGCCTCGGAGCACCTGTGCGGGCAGCGACCGCCTGCCGCGGGGACCGGGGCCCAGGGATCCGAGACCCCCCTGCACCGCCCGGACCCTCCTGATCCGGAGGGCGCATCGCAGAGCAGAAGGGCCAACTGCACTGGCTTCCTCCTGGCTTATCTCAGCCAGGGCCTGCAGGGTCCGGGCAGGGCTGGAGGCCACTGGGAGAGCCCTGACGGAGGGGGGGGGGGGGCCGGGGGGGGGGGGGGGGGTCCTGTTTCCCTGTCCTCCGCACTTGGCCGGAGTCCCCAGGCCTGGAACGCCACCCACCACGACTACCTGAGCTGCAGAGCCCTTTCTTCCAAAGACCCTTACCAGAAAGCCTGCAAGAACAGCCCACACGTGTGCCCTCGGGTTTCCCTTCCACCAGGCCAAGGTGTTTGCATTTTATCTCCTCCCTCTGCTCCCTTCCACTCCTGACCAGCAGAGGCACCTGGCACCTCGGAGCCCAGCGTCAGGGAGCAGGCCAGCCGGCAGCCTGGCAGGAATGGGGTTTATGGAAAGCCACAGATCACAGGCACATGGACGGGGTGCGTTAGTCAGAGCATTCCTCCCTGCGAGTGGTAGAAGCCCAGTTCAAACGAGCTTAGTTAAAAGGGCCTTTACTGGAAGGCTCCTGGGGCATCCGCACACGTACCTGGGATCTCAGTGCGAGAACGGGGCCTCACTGCCGTGAGGACCCCTCCCTCTCTCTCCTCTCTCCTTACCTCCACATGGCTTTTATTCTCTCCAGTGGACGTGGGTTTCCTCAGTGTGACTGAAAACACAGCCTCTGGAACCCTAGACTCCCAACCTCCTGAGTTACGAGGCTGTCACCTTTACCTCTTCTCGCAACGATCCAAAGAAAGGCCTCTGATTGGCCCAAGTTCTGTCATGCGCCCATCCCTGAACCAATCACTGTAGCCCGAGGGATGGACGCATGCTTACTCCGTCGTCAAGAGCGGGGAGTGCTGGGATTGACAGCGGCTGGGAACCACAGGAAGGGGGACCCAGGAGGAGAAGCTTACCCCAGAAAGAGGGGCACCTGTTAGGTTAAGGATGGTGAACAGCATTGGTTCTTAACATTTGGACAAAGGCTTTCTTGGAAACAGTGCCTTAACCAAAAGAAATGGTCCGAAAGAGTTCAACCTCAAGCATTAGCAGTGGGCCCAAAAAATTAGAGACTGGGGCAAGGAGAGTCTTGCAGAGGCTCTCGGACCACCCACAGAGGGAGCCATCTACACTCGGTGCCTACACAACCAGAGCTAAACCCAGGCATTAGCCGAGAGCATGTGTGTTGCCTTTCCTTTTAAACTTAATTCAACTTGAAAGGGCTCTTCATCTTATCTTGTGCAAGTGAGCAGGGGAGAGTGTGTTGGTTCAGCAGTGCAATAAATAACCTCTCATTATGAGAAATGTGATGCCTCAGTCCACTAAGCCATTTGGTAACCATAATCTGACATTACAGAAGCTTTTCTTGTGAGACCAGAGATATCTGAGCCACTTCCCTTTTCAAACAACTTCAGCTAATGGCTTTCCATGCTATTAGTGGAATGAGTCCAAGCTATCTTTGATTTGTGGCCACTTGACTGGGTCCTGAAAGCAGAGGCTCAGCTCTGTGAGGAGGAATAATTGCCTGGGAACGCTGCAGAAAGATACAATTCCTGTGGAGTCAGAGGGACCACAAATTTAGAGAAACTTAACTCCCCCGGAAAGATGAAAACATCGGTAAAGGTTTCTCACTCCCATGCTGGCTCCTTCCTCACTCTGACAGCTCACTTCAGCCCTCTCTGCCTTTCCAATTTTCCTGACTCTGGGAATGTTTTCTTAGAAAGGAGGGGGTCTTCTTGAATCCTACTACACCAAGCCAGAAACCATTTAGAAAATGAGCCAGCTGCCCAGCCTGGCTAACAGGTCAAACCTCCATATCCTTAGGCAAAATGTCAGCCCTCAGTGTGCACCTAAGCCTCTGTCTATGAATTTCAAACTGACTCCAGCTGCTGCAGGGCAGTTAGAGTGGGAGGACAGCAGTGTGTGGCCACAAAGTAGACCTTCTCTTACTAATAGGAAGAGAGATGCCATTTTGTGCAGCAAAGTTGCATGACCACCCGTATTCTTCTGGGCTCACCCGCAGACCCGTTTTAGGAGTCTCGGTACCTTGTGTTCTAAAGAAAATGACAATAAAGCTCAACACTATGCTAAGCATGCTTCACAGGTTGAAAGAAGGAATACCAATGGGACAGCATTTGTTCTGACATTGGAAATCCAGCTTCATTTGCAGAACCATAACAACCAAAGGTTATCTTGAGCTTGGAAGGGACTTTTTCTTTTGAATAAACTTTTGATTTTGGAATAATCTTAGATTTACAGAAAAGTTACAAATATAGTACAGAGAATTGCCACATACCTTTCACCCACTTTCCAATAATGTTAACATCTTTCATTATGCTGCATTTGTCAAAATTAAGAAATTAACATACCATCAACTAAACTCCAGACATTATTCAGATTTTCACCAATTTTTCCACTAATATTCCAGGATCTCACATTGCATTTAGTCATCATGTGTCCCTAGCCTGCCCTGATCTGTGACAGTTTTTCAGTCTTCTTTTCCTTGTTTATCATGACCTTGACAATTTTGAGGAATACTGGTCAGGTATTTCATAGAATTCCCTCCATTTGGGTTGTCTGATGTTGTCTCATGAGTAGACTAAGGTTATGGGTTTTGAGGAAGAATACTCAGACGTGAAATATCCAGGAAACAGGTAACTCTGAAATTACAAACTGACCTGCTGTCAAATCAAATCATAGTTTGTTTGTTCTATCTGCACTTTTAAGAGATTGTGTGCCAATTTGGTGCTGAATTTTTTCAATTCAGATTTCTAGCTTCTCTTAAAAACTAGAAGGAGCTGATGACTGCGGGCTCCCACGGCACTCAGTGGGCACTGAGAAGCCATGACCCCCTCATGGCATGTGTCCTCTTTGGGCCCCACCAGTCCTATGGTCTCCTCAGCTCTAAGGCCCAGTATCAGCTGCCATTAGTTATCATATCCACAGTGTTGATCTTCTTACAATAAAGAGGTGCTTTCTATATTTCTGTCACAACAGAAGTGGACCCAGATGGCTCCATGCTTCAAGAAAAAGCAAAAGCAAGAAATGTGGAAAGGGGAATCTTCAAGGAAACTGCATTTTCCTGATAATGGAAAAGGGCATGGATGCATACTCTGAAAACTACATGTGATTTTTGGTGACTATTGTCCACATGACATACACTTCACCACTTATTTGGCAGCAGAAAGGAGGGGTGTGGGTCAAGAGGGAAGCCAATTATGAGAAAAGTAGATGAGTTAGGGGAAAGGTTGTTGAAACCTCCCCGCTGCCCTGACTTAGTCCCAAGACCCTTCCACAGACCAAATTCATATCATTACGCAGGGATGGCCCTAGCACCTACCTAGACACAGCCATCCAGTAGGGTCTGCACATCCAGGCCTATCCTGGACAGGAGTTTCCAGTACTGCCAATCCCACCCCAGGACCTGTGAGCAGAGAGAGGGTCTTCCATGTCTTCTGTATCCTTGCTAACATATGACTTGCTAGAGGCAGAGTCAAAATCTGCCTGATTTCTCCTCTATTGCCCAACCCTTGCCATAAGAGCTAGAATTCTGAGTCCCCACCTCCCCACCCCAAGCAAAGTGACAGCAGGTTCTTCAACTCCTCCTCCTGATCCTCACCCCATCACCCCAGCCTTGAAGGCTGTAGGATCTGTAGAATGTGACCACACCAGGCATTGAGGTAGTGACCAAGCCAATCTCCAAGTCTCAAACACCCCACTAATGTGATGAGTTCTACCCAGTGCATGGCCAGAGCAAACCTGGAGGGGGAGAACTCAGGTGAAAGGAGTGAGCACTGGACCGGGAGTCAGAGGATCTGGATTGGGTCTGGATTGCAGTGCTGTGTTGTGTCAGGTAAATCACCTGACCCCTCTGAGCCCTAGTTATCTCAGCTATCGAATGACATTTACCTGCCTTGCCAACCTCCTGATTTCTGTGATGTGGAAAGGTGATCAAGCCACAGAATTAGCTTCCTGACTTGCTCCCTTTACTCCCAAGTGCCAATTTTATCCTTCTCTACTGTTCACAGCAGCCCCACTTTCTCTATCAGTGCACTCCCATCACCTTCCCTGTTTGTTTGTTCACCCTGCACCCCCACTCCTATTAGAACTGCCTTGAGGACAACATACTCGTATTGGAACATGGGACCTAGCACTGTGGTCCCTACTCCTGTTCTGGGTACAGGTCATTTCAATAAATGTTGAGTGAATAAATTAAGCAAGCAAGCAAGCAAATTAACATAGTGTATGTAAAAGTACTTTGTAAACTATTGGGCCTTATCTCAATGTGAAGGGTTAGCGGATGGTATGGGGCTAGTTCCTGAGTAGCTGACCCGATCTACCAAACCCCCTTCTCAGAGAACCTCTTCTGGCCCACAGCCAATGGTTATTACCTGACCCTGCCTTCTGTTCAAAGCTGATTGGACTAATCTATTGGCCGACCAATCTGTCAATCTACTGGCTGACAAGCTGCCAATCAGACTCTTCCAGTCTTTGAACTGTCACAGAGATTTTAAAGATCATGAAATGAAAGTACGTGATTGAACAGAATTGTGTAGAGCCATGACTGGGGCAGCCATATTGGTCCAAGAAGCCATCAGAGGAGATGGAGAAATAGAAGTGAGAGAGATCATCTGAGCCTTGCAACTACAGAGGGCGATCTCTGTTCCCAACATTCCAGTTGCATTTCCAGTCTGGCTGCACTTTGTGTCTTGTGCTCGGATGTCTGAGAGATTTTCCCTTGACGTTGTATAATAAGTCCCTCTTCGCTTAAGCTGGGGGGCGGGGGGGTGAAAGTTGGAATATCTGTTCCTTATACCCAAATAATCTTTCACTTAGACACTAAGCAAACAAGACACAGTCTCTTATTAACAGGTACAAAATTACCTACAGGGAGAAGGAAAAGGACACCCCTGAGAGCTAAGATACGAGCACTTACCCGAGGCACTTACCTCACATAGTTCCTGTGGCCCAGCACAGACCCTGAATCCCAAAGTCAATAATGGGAGTGATACCTCCCTGAGAAGCCTCAGAGATACTTCTCTCTGATGAGCAGAGAAGGCCTGAGCCATAAGCCAGCCAAAAACAAATATTCCAAAGAATTAAGCGTCAGCCTGGCATGTTATTGCTGGAGCTAAAAGACAACGGTTAGCAGCCGGACCAGTAAGTCTCCCAGGACCCTCTGTGGAGACTGGCTGGCTCTGAAGGGCAGGGAATCCACCAAATCAGGGAATTGCTAAGCTCACAATAAGCAAAAGTGCAAACACATCAGATGAGCAAAGCGACAAAACCAGGAGAAATAGCCAACTCTGGGCCTGGCCAGTGGATCCTGGTAAGAAAAGATTCCTCATCCAGGAACTATAAGTAACTCAGATGGTGTTTGTCATAAGATTATGAAACACTGTGGAACTTTTGTTTCCTGTAATTTGTCTCCCTCAGAAGAGCTAATGTTTATTGATTTTCTTCTGTAAGAGGCAGAACCATCAATTTGGTTTGCCTGTATTGAAAATTCTCAGGTTTCCAGACGAAGTTAGAACCAAAAGAATTGAAATAAGGGTCTCTATATTGGTTTTATTCTTATTCACAGAGAGTACTATAATGACAGTCTTCATAAACATCCAAAATATTATGCTTTTTCAAATATTCAGAAGTTGAAAATGAGAGAAGGAAATGAGCATTTACTGAATACTGAACATGTGTCAGGCACTGAGCTAGGCCCTTTTACAAGTCAAGCGGCACATTTAATCCTCCCTGCAGGACCTCCGAAAGTTATTATACCCATTTCAGTGAAGAGAAAACTGAAATTTAAAGAAACTAAATAGCTTGCCCAAAGTTCCACTTATAATATGGAGCCAAACTGAGATTCTGACCCGTCTATCTGTCTCAGCTTCCTGATCTTTCCATGGCACACAGACTGCCTCTCTGGGACTGGCCTCCCTGGGGCCTTAATAATCTAAGCACTGTGAAGAGAAATACTTTGGCTGGTTATTGAGTCCTTGCTTCTGATCTAGTTTTTATGACCATCTGGGGTCAAGAATGTAGGAAAGTATTGAAACCCCAAACTTTTACTAATATTCTCTCTTTTTCTAATGTCATTTTAAGGTTTGTATTGTGAATCCGTCTGGAACTTATTTTTGAGTAAGGTGTGAGTTAGAGGTACAGCTTTATTTTCTCTTAACGGACACCCATGTATACCTGGTACAGTTGATTTTTTTTAAGCTTCTTTTTCCCACTGAATTAAAACTGTCATCTTTAGCATTCATGATGTTTCCATATTCACAGGTTCTACTCCTGACTCTCTTTGTTCCACTGATCAGTGGAACAGTGATCATTCCAGCACCATTTCCCAGCTGTCTCAATTCCATAGCTTTGTTTTAAGTTGTACTACCTGGTAAAGCAAGCCATCCTTCTTAAATTCCTCTCAGGTATTTATTCTTCCATAGGAACATTAATATCTTTTTGTCTACATCCCTCCACCTACTCAAAATAATGATTTTTATTCCTTTAATTTTGAATTACACTTGTATGTTAATATACATTATTAATAAAGATTGACGTTGCAAATTAAATCGTACATTGGTATGTATCTCCATTTTTCAATCTTGCCTTATGTCCTTTGACATGATTTTATAGGTTTTTTTAAATGTATGTCTTTCACCCGTCTCATCAGATTCATTCGTAAGTATTTTGTAGTTTTTATTTCTATCAAGAATGGTATTTTTATTTTTATTTGTAACTGGATATGCTCATTTAGAGAAAAGCTATTGACCTTTTTACATGTTTATCATATCCAGCCACCTTACCAAATTCTCCTCTTCATTCTAGTAGGTTATTAACGTCACTAAATTCTGAATATACACTTATATTTCTGCAAAAAAGGGATCATTTGATTTTTCTCCAACATTTTACATATTTTATTGCTCTATTGCATTAGTTAAAAGTTTCAAAATAATACTAAGTAATGACAAAAGCTCTCAGTGCTGTTTGTTCCTGATTTTAAAATGGCTTTACTATTTCAAGTTTTAATATTAATATTACTTGGGAATTTTTCTGCCTTTTTTCATGGCCTAGGATAGTTTAAAAATAACCCACCACAGTCTCACAGATGCTCACACAAAACTCCTGGATCAGAGACTAAAGACAGTTTATAGCAGCAGTGAGAGATCAGAGTGTTTGTGTCAATCTCTTAAGCCCCGATTCTCACGGGGCAATGTGAAGAGGACCAGATGATACCTGCATATGAAGTGGTTGGATTACAAAGGCAGAACCCTGAGTTTAAGGAAACTGATTATTTTATAATGGGCATGAAGCATACCTGCTCTTTTTTCCAGAGCGAGGCACACTCTCTGTCTTCCAGGGTTATAAGAAACCTGCCCTTTACTCTGAGGGGAATCATTCTATCTTTCATAGCTGTTTACAATACAAACATCTTTGAGAAGATAGTCCAGAACAAGGAGCAGTGAGTAGTTCATTCACAGATGTTCAAAAAGGTGAGAGACCCATGGAAAGTTATTTCCCAATGATGGATAGCTGGGGCAAAACGGACAACACATTGGTGCTTGTTAATTCTTAGGCAGTGGGCATATGAATATCATTACATTATTTCTTGCCTTTTTCTATATTTCTATAAACACCTGCTCCACCCTCCAAAAAAAGAAAAAGGAGCAAGAAGTGTCTAGTAATGGAATAGCTACATCAAAATATGGTGAATGTTCCAAAAATATGAGTGACTTCCCTTTAGGGACACTGTGGAATCCTAAATTGGAGGGGTAGGGCAGGGTAGGGCCCTTCTAATTCAAAGAATCTAGACTATTAGATGGCCAAGTCTGAAGGCATTTCAGAGTTTACTTAGGTACTCCTACTTATTACCTCTGCATTTCCCATCATATTCATAGGTGGGCCAGAGACAGATGATTGGAAATCACACACACACACACAAATTTCAGAAGAACTCGTGGCTGGGATTATCCACGTTTCTTAATCTCTTTAGTCTTTCTTTAATGAGGTCAGTGGGAGGACTGTTATTTATGCTCCTAAAGCATTGGCATATGAAAAATGTCATGGGCACAAGAAAGTCAATGGTGAGCAAGATAAACATGACCCTGTCCCACAGAACTTACTATCTAGTGGTGAAGATAAATAATTCCACAGAATATGAGATGTGACTGGCTCTCAAATTCACTAGAAATTGATTCATTTCCCTCCCCTTCCACATCTACTCATAAACCACTAGCTCTCTAGGGAGCCATACCCAGAGAGAGTTGGTGCAATTTTCTTCTGTTTGTCCCATAGAGAGTAACTGGAGGGCCAGGGAAACCATAGGTTAATAAAAGATCCAATAAGGTACTGGTTGAAAAAAGAGCTGTTTGCTCAGGTGATTCTGCTCTGACTCAGATTTTCCTTTTCAAAGGAAATTCTAATATCTATCTTCATACCTCAAATGAATACTGATTGCTTTAAAGCACCTAGCAAATATAGCATTAAAAAGTCCAAAATTAGAATATTTTCTTGAGGTCTTTGCCCAGAATTTAACACTCCACATCCCTAATCCTTTCTTTGTTTCTGCCCCTGATACCATTCGTGTGGCCATAACAGTATGTAAAACATGCACACACACTCATACACACACACAACACATTTGCTTTCTCTACATTTCTAAAATTTCCTCTTATTCATTCTCAAAATCTGAGGATGTAGACTTAATGTTGCTGAAATAAGAACAAGATTAGCTGATGGGAATCACGGTTTCTTTACCCACTCTCAGTAACAATACAAATGCAACTATGATTCAATTTAAGCAAACATCTAAATGAAAATTCGTAGAAAAAATTAAATTAATATTAAATCCATTGAATAGTCTTTATTTTTTTAAAGCATTCAGAGTAGAATTCCTTCACTTAGCAAGCTTCTCTCTCAGCTCTTCCAGAAAAATATTTGCTCTGAAAGGTAAAATGTTTGGCTTCTTCCCAAGTTTGTTACCAGCGGTACCCCAAGTCAGATAAGCCATGAGCAAAATGCAACACCAGATTCCAGTTTCCAAAGCAGAACTAAGTAACAATTCTACTCTGCTACCCCTGAAATGCTAGGCCGCCACAAAGGATTCTGAAAGACGGATTTCTTCTGCCCCCTGCTGTACTCTAGGTAAATGACAGGACTTCCTAATTTAGCTGCAGGAGATGGGGCCCAATTAGGCAGGTCCTGGCACTCCTTGTAAACTATGAAGGCTGTGGCAAAAGGGCCTGTGTCTGGGTTTCACCACTGTGCTCCCAGCACATAGCAGGGTTGAGAGCAAGCACTCAATAGATATGTGCTGAATGAGTAAACATACAGGTGAGGAAGATGGGCTTACATGCTCTGCATAGGCATCATACCAAGAGCATACTGGCCTGAGGAAAAATATAGTGTAAATGTTTTGTGATTCTTTCTTCATAAGTGTTTGAAATAAATTGGTAACAATCGGCATGCTTGGTGTTCTCTAAAAATTCCACCGGACTAAACAAAATAATAAAATTGGAATATCCAGACTTTAAGGATAAAGGTAGATTTTCTAAGCGTTACTGCCAAGAAATAAATCTTTGAGAGCTTAGGAGCTAAAAGCCATGAGGTTAAGGGGCGCCTGGGTGGCTCAGTCGTTAAGCATCTGCCTTCAACTCAGGTCATGATCCCAGAGTCCTGGGGATCGAGCCCTGCTTCGGGCTCCCTGCTCAACAGGAAGCCTGCTTCTCCCTCTCCCACTCCCCCTGCTGTGTTCCCTCTCTTGCTATGTCTCTCTCTGTCAAATAAATAAATCTTTAAAAAATAAAAGCCATGAGGTTAAAATATATATGTGTGTGTGATTTTCTCCAAGATGGCAGAACAAGTTGAGAGGTCATTAAGTTATATTATCTTTCATCCTTTTCTCCAGAGACCCCTGTTTCTACTAGCCCTCCAATGATATACCCGTATATCTCTCCAGGAGTAGTAAAGGCAAGGATGGGACAGATAGGCATCATCTTTAGTTGGAGGAAGATTTATTGAATATGAAAGAAGTCATGTTAGGGGTAAGATTTTGACATTTGAAAAAAAAAAAAAAGATTTTGACATTTTATATACTTATGTACCTACCCTGGAGAAGCTTAGGTTTCACAGAGAAGTCAACAAGTAAGTATATGCAGAACAGTTCTACAGGGAATATAAGTAAGTGCCAATGGAGGTAATATAGAAAATGTCCAAGAAAGAAATGTTTCCACCAAGGAATTATTTCTACCAGTTGAGACAGGCACTTAACCAATTCAAGTTCCTTATACCACACCACTAAACAAGCAAATAAAATAGGGGCTAGGTGGACGGTGGGGTGAGCGTTTACCATTTTAGCTGAGGTCATTGATCCTGGCTACTAAGGGAAAATAGGATTGGTGCTACATGAGACAGGAATGAATGTTTGGAAACTAGGAAATCCTCCTTGTCCTGCCTTGTTTAGGGGTGAAAGTTAACAGAGGCCTAGAGCAACTCTAGAGGGGTAGAAGGCCACCAAGGGTGCAGATCCCTCAGGAATAAAGGTTTGCGCTGCTCTACGAGGAAAAGCCAGACTAAATAGTGGCTGAGGGCAAAAGAAACATAGATTGGACAAATATCAATTGATGAGCTGTGTGCATACGCGTGTATACTAATTCTTTCTTCTCTCTCTCCCCAACCCTTCTATATAGTCTCTGTTGATTCATTTTATATTTTATCCACAGGTGATGGGGTATTAAGATGGGATTGTGTTTAAATTAGAAGAATGAACATCAAACCAAAATCCTGAATTTAGAGTTGGATGCAATAAATTAAAAGTTTAGGGCTTCCCCTTTTGAGGAATGAGTAGCATATTCTGTAAAAGAGATAGTTGCCTCGTGTGAAGTAGACTGGAGATTCATGTTTCCCACAGCAGTTACCACATTCTAACAAACCTGATAACTCACTTTACCACACTTGTTATTGTCTGACTTCCCTACAAAGGCTGACGTGTTGGTCTCTTTTGTTCATTGATGTTCCCTCATGCCTTTACCTGGGCCTGACATTTGGTACCCAATGAAAATTTGTGGAGTGAATAAATTGAATTACAAAATGAGTAAATGGGTTATCAAGTGAATGAATGAATACTGCTTCTACAACTGCTCTACTAATACTATTACCTCTTTCTTGCCCTTCCAAGTTCACTGTCTGTATTCACCTTGCAAAATTCTGCCTGTGCAAGAAGTGAGATTCAGAGCAGGAAAGTCACTAAACCAACAGCATGTTTCCTTATCAAGAATACAAAACTATTAATTCTCCAATGTAATTTTGTTAGGGGAGGGGGGGAATGGGAGAAAGGGAGGGTGTAAGGAGGGTTCTTTCACTTGTTCATATTAAAAACACCCTGATCAATGATGCAGAGATGCAGAGACTCAGCAGAGATGCACAATTCTTAAAGGATTAAGAGGTAAGGTAAATGGATCCTTCATTTTTGAGGAATCCGTGAGGTATACAGAGCCTGTAACACACAGCAAGGGCAATGCCCATGAAAAGTTCGTTCACCCTGTAGCGCATGGTCGGGGGCTTTGGCTATATAAAGATAGTTATAAGATAACCGGGAAAATTTGAATGCTGACTGGATATTCGATATTGAGTAGTGTGTTATTCTTTTAGAAAAAATAAGAGTACTGTGGTTGCTAAAAAGTAAAGTCCTAATGTTTTAGAGATACTGAGGTATTTATGATTCAAGTAATATAATATCTGAGATGTCCCTCAAAATAACTGAGTCTGGGGATGGAGAGTGGGAGTGCGCAGATGGTATGGCTGGCTATGTGCTGGTAACTCACCTGGGTGATGGGTACATGGCAGTTCAGTATACTGTTCTACTTCCTTTGTTTAAAAATCTTCATAATAATATCTTTAAACATCTCTTTATGGACTTTTACATTAACTCATTTGATCTCCTCTCCCTGGCACCACACCTCCTCAGTCAGGAAAAATGTTAAGTCCATAGGTATACACATTGACACCACAAACAGCCCAGAAATAACATCCTGCCATTTCCTCAACAACAGCTGTTTGCCAACACCCAAGGAGTCAACTTCTCTGGGAAATATTACTGAAGGCAAACCAGTGTGAAGCTTACCTGAATTACCTCCTTAATTTCTGTCTCCTCCCTGGAGCTGCTTCTCCACTATTCTACCTACACTGTTCTTGAAAGATTTAGGAGAGTTTTGCTTAATGTATGTATAGTATCTTTTTAAGCATCGAAGGTGTCTGCCAAATACTTTGTTAAGTATAGTTGATATAAGATTGTTCTTTTTTTGACAGAGACACAGCGAGAGAGGGAACACAAGCAGGGGGAGTGGGAGAGGGAGAAGCAGGCTTCCCGCTGAGCAGGGAGCCCATTAAACAGCTCAATCCCAGGACCCTGAGCCGAAGGCAGATGCTTAACGACTGAGCCACCCAGGTGCCCCAAGACTGTTCTTTTCAATACTGTTTATCCATTTACTTCTCAAGACCCCTGCAAGTTTGTGATATGAGGGTGTTGACATGACCATTTGCTGTGGCAGAGAGACCTGCAATTGTTTCATCCAAGAGCTCTGTTGAACAGCCTCATTATATATTTAAAAGGAGTGTCTACCAGTTCTGACAACCTTAGTTAATAATATTGTGTTCTGACTCTACCAGGCACACTTCTAAAGTTGACAGTTGACAGCTGAACAAAGAGAACCCCTATCCTTTAGAAGCTAACATACTAATATAGGAAGACACATAATAGGCAAACAAATACATTATCAGGTACTGAGAAGAAAATGCAAAAATAGAGTAAAGCAATAGAGCTACCGGAATAACAGTGGTTAGGAGACATCTCTGAGGAGGTTAACTAACGTTTGAGTTGAGATCTGAATGATGAGAAGGGAGATCAGACGAAAGAATATTCCTAGTGGAATAAACAAGCATCGAAGCCCTGAGACAGTCTTCGTGTGTTTAAGGGCAGAGAGATAGGAAAGATGCGCTCAGAGAGATATGCAAGGGCCAGCTTCTCAGCCAAGTTAAGGAGCCGGAGTTTTATTTTGGCAGCAAGGGGAAATCACTGGAGAATGAAACAGCAAAGTATGATCTGATTCGCTCTTTAGAGGAAGAGTGGTTCTGGCCACACTGGGGAGATCAGGATCTAAGAGGGTGAGCAGACCAGTTTGGGCTGATGAGAGATGACCATGTATGACCGGAGTTGTAGCAGGGGAACTGGAGAGAAGAAATCAGATTCGGGATATGTTCTGAAACAGAACCAAGGAACCCAGGGTGGGTTGAATGTGGATATGAGAGAAAGAACAGAATAGAAGAGAGCTCTTAAGACTATTCACTGAGGCAAAATGCTTTGGAACAGACTCGGTTGGGGCTGGGAGAGAATCAGTATTTCTGGTCTGGGCATAAATTGAAACAGACATACAAATGGAGATTAGGTGTAGTTCAATACAGAGTCTGGGTGGGAGATACAGATTTACACCAGTGTAAAGATGGTGATTATGGGATCCAACAAAGGACAATGAGTAGAAGAGACCAGTGAGGTGAGAGAAATAATCACAAACTCATTTGAATGAAGGTCTAGTCAACTATATCAAATGCTGCTGAGAGACCGTGCTTTAAGACTGATTGTTAACTTTGAAGATGTCTTGCAACCTGAATCCGAACTGTTTCCTTAAACTGGTGGAGGCAAGCCAACTTGGAGTCAGTTAAGAAAACAGAGGTAGTGTATGTATATAAATCTTTCAGAAAAATTTGCTGCGAAAAGTGAAAAAATAGAACTGTAGCTAGGACAGGACAGGCTAAGGGAAGGGGTTTTTTGTGTGTGCTTTTTGAAGTTGAGTAAAATTAAGGAACGTCTGAAAGCCAAAAGAAATGATGCAGTAGCAGAGAATTTGATGATGCGGAGAAATGCAAAGAAAAAGGCTATTTGCAGGATCAAAGTCCTCGTGAAAATGGATTCGAGAGCACATATTGAACTGTAGACGTTCGACAGGAACAGGGACACCAGCCATCGTGTAACAGAAACACAGAATGATGTGGGCAAATTTAGAGTCACACTCACAGATCAATTGTGGCAAGATAAAAATAACTGTCCTCTTGCATGCATTTTTCTCTATGAGATATAAGGTGAAGTCATCAGTGCAGAATTAGAGCAGGGAAAGGATTTTAATAATATGAAGAGCAAGCAGGTAAAAAATAGCCCCTCAATTTACCAGAGAAGTGTGGTCAGGTTATTTGGCAGGGCTGAGTACCCATTTCAGATCTGCAGTCATGCAATTTAAGGAACTTTAGCCAGCGGGCTTCCCTCATATTCTGCAGTAACATTCAGCGGCTCGAGAAGAGGTACAAGTGCCACAATGGGGCCAAGGATGTGTATGTATAAAGTAATAAGTGTAGTGCTGGACCGCTGCATCTAAGGAGAGTAAGAAGGGAAGTGAGACGGGGTGACATGCACAAAGAAGCAGTGGGGCCAAAGGAGGAGATAGATTTGAAAGGATTAGAGAATGTCTTGAAAGGGAATACGGGAGTAAGGGAGCTGAAAGGATGAGGAGTGATTGCTGTCAAAAATCTAGCCTTTGGGGGCAATGAGTTCTACAGCAGGAGGCTGACTTATGAACGGATGGAGATGGAGTGGAAGGAGAGACCTTCAGAGCTGAAAAAAATCATGGTGTGGGATGGGGCACTTACTGGAGGGAAGGTTGCCAAGAATGACCATAAAAGGAGCAAAAAGACTGTAAGCGTCGTGCTATAGTTATAAATGCAGGAGGGGGCAGTGGTGGGGAAGTCAGTAGATTGCCCACAGTACACTGCGGTGACGAGTGGAAAATTCTGACTACTCTGAAAAAGCTGTTTTGTTTGCTAAAAGAAAAAAAAAAATGAAATCAGCAATGGAGCACAAGGACATCTAACCCTCCTTTAGTACCTGAAGAATATAGGGTGTGGGGAAAACCAGCCTTGAGTGGGCTGCACAGGAGACATTCAGCTGGGAAAGTGGAAAAGTGGAAAAGGAAACCAGGTTTCAGTTCAGGAGAGAAATGAAAACACACAGATTTTTGGGCAAATTTGCTAATAACATATAGTGGATTATTACAGAGTACAAAGAAAGGGAGGGGGAGGCAGGGAAAGGTTAAGGTTGGGGCAAGAGTAGGTAGTGGTTCTCAGTCCTACCTGCACAACAGAACCATCTGGGGAATGTTTAGGATACTAAGGCGGGGGCCCAGAACACCTGGATCACAATCTCCAGGGGTGCTATGATCCTGACACATAGAGTTGAGAACCACTGGCTCAAGTGATATGTGAAGCACTGTGGAGATAAATGACTTCATTTTCTGACGCTGAATGGGGGAGACGAGTGGTGAGGCATGATGGGGTTGGTCCCAGAAGCACTGGTGGCGGGACGGTATTCTCAAGTACTGCTAGAGAAGACAGAATTTGGTACAAGACTCCTAGAGGGCAGTGATTTTACCTCCAGGAGTTTGTTCCAATCTCCTGGTTATTAACAGAGAGGCGCATGGTCATCCACTGCTGTATTATTAACACAGCAAAAATGAAAACGTCAAAGATGCAATGCTATGAAATGTCAAAGTGTCAACGTAAAGATTAACAAAATAAAATGCAGTCATTTACAAAACTTAGAATATGATTTACTGTCATGAAAAAAGATTCAGGATATATTAAATAGAAAATGCAGTTTCAAAAAAACCATTATGGGGGCGCCTGGGTGGCTCAGTTGGTTAAGCGACTGCCTTCGGCTCAGGTCATGATCCTGGAGTCCCGGGATCGAGTCCCGCATCGGGCTCCCTGCTCGGCAGGGAGTCTGCTTCTCCCTCTGACCCTCCTCCCTCTCATGCTCTCTGTCTCTCATTCTCTGTCTCAAATAAATAAAAATAAAAATCTTTAAAAAAAAAAAAAAACCATTATGTATATAGCAGGGTATCAAATCGAGAGACCCTGACTTTTACACACCAACACAGATAACAGACTGGAAGACCTTTAAGAAAGGTACCAGTGTTCATCTCTGACAAGTGCCAAGTACTAAGGGTGACTTTTTTTATATTTTGAAAATTTCTTGCACACAGTTTACATTGATAGAAAATAGACTTTTGTTTGGGGCGGGGGTGGTGGTGGTGGTGGATTATTTAAAGAAATGGGTTTACAATCAGTCTGAATTCCTACTATTTCCAAGGAGAATTTGGTCTGGCCCAACCTGTTTCTGGTGACAGGAACATAACACGGGCTTTGAAGTATTAAGAAAAATCATCTCAAACTTGGAAATGAAACAGAAGACCGTACACCCTGTCCTTTCAAATCCCAACAGGGGCACTGTTGTAACATGCCTGCCAACGGGATTTCTTACTCGAGGACAGTGGTTCTCAAAACGTAATCCGAGGACCTCTAGGAGTCCCCAGTAGACTTTTGGGATTCTGGGAAGATCCTCCTTTTCCAATTACATAACTGTGTGAGGCCAGATTTTCTTCATATACTTCAACCAAAACAACATATTGCAACATACGAATGTGGAAGCTGATAATGAGAATCCAGCTGTCTGCTAAGCCAGTTAAGTGTTCTATTTGCAAACATGTAAAATAATGCCTTTTTTCCCTGAGAGAGAGGTATAGAAGTATTCTCTCCATTTTACAGATGAAGCAGTAGAGGCTAAGCTGTCACATAGTGTTTACCCAAGTCCATAAAGCATGAAGGGGTGGCGATGGGACCAAAGCTCAGTTTTAACTCCAAGGTCCATCTCCTTTTCCTGAAATTAAAATTTAAGTATGCTTCCAAGTTTTTAAGTAGTCTTTACATTTTGTGACTGGGAAGTCTAAACTAATGCTCAAATGATCCCCACCCCATCCCCCAAACAAGTTAGCGATGGACAAGCTTCAGGAAGCCATTTATCAGAGTACTGGCCAAATAAAGGCAGAGCATGGAGCACTAAAACAAGAAAGAGTGCAAATTTTCTATTCCTGCTTCCGAAACACCCTTCACATTTTATTATCTGACTCTCTCACCAATCCTGTGGTAGGGAAAAACTCAAAAAAGAAGAAAACTATTAAGCAGCAATCCAAGGTCTAATTGTTCTCTCCTCAAAACCCCATTTACTCTCAGAAGAATCAAAGCCGTCACATGAGCATAAAGAATTACTTAGTGCGGGCACCTGGGTGGCTGTTGGTTAGGCGACTGCCTTCGGCTCCGTCATGATCCTGGAGGCCTGGGATCGAGTCCCGCATCGGGCTCCCTGCTCGGCGGGGAGTCTGCTTCTCCCTCTGACCCTCCCCCCCTCATGCTCTCTCTCTCTCTCATTCTCTCTCTCTCAAATAAACAAATAAAATCTTTAAAAAAAAAAAAAAAGAATTACTTAGTGGCCTAGGAAAATGTCTGTTACATGGGGGGGGAGGGGGGGAGGTCGTCTCACTGGGCATGAAGCCTGCTTGGGATTCTCTCTCCCCTTCCACCTCTACCCCCACCCCACCCCTACACTCACTCGCTCTCTCTCAAAAAAAATTATATATATATAATATATGACAGACTCAGCAGGGTCGTGAATGATTGTCCCTTCCACAAAAGTAAATTATTTGTGTCTTAATTAGGAAGATAAATCACTAAGTACTTCTTTTTTAAAAACTTTCCATATTATATGGGTTACTATAAAATTGTACCACAGCAAATGCACTAACACCAAAGTTTGATCAGTCAACAGTTTTGAATATTGCTTCTTATTTAACAGTTACTTTCAGAGTCTTCCAGCTGAAACCAAATTGTTTTTTTCTTGGAATTCTTCATAGAATCTTACCTTCTTTGTGGAAAACACATTCTCCAACAAGAAATACTACCAAATCCATGGTCTAGATTTCACAACTCTTTTGTTTTGTTTTGTTTTAAAAGGTAAGCTCTGTGTCTTTAAATGCAGAAGAATTGCTATTATACAACAAACTTTTTATTTTTTCATTCATAAAAACAGTCCACAGCATTCATAAAACAGGGTGGTAGAAGAAATAAAAAGACTTTTCAAGTGGATTCTTTATGTTTTAAGAACAGATGAGTTGGTAGCTAGCAATTTAATACAGATGGAAACAATACAATCCATATAAAAACAGGATTTGAAAGGAGGAGGGGAGGAGATTATACCAACCGAAGTAAATTTAGAGCTTTCAGGCATGCAACTCAACATCTGAATTTTCTTCACTTAAAAACCAAACTAGGTGCTTTAATAATAGGTGTCTATAAAGAAGGCTACAAAAATATTGCAAAAATGTTAGCCTTACATATACCACACACACACAAAAAAAAAAGTGAGAGAAAGAGGGAGAAAAGAAATTAACAAATCCCCAGCTACACCTAGGCTAATCACAAGTTTTCCCTAACAGAGACAGACAAAGAAAAATAATTTTTACAAGCTTAGCTTTGGGTACAATACCTTAGAGCTCTCACGTGGGTGTTTTCCTGCTCATACTCTTTTCAGTATAAACAAACATGGTTTATGTAATGGAATACATACTTGAGGGATTCCTTAAAAAAGAATCACAAGTTTCATTTTATATATACAACAAATTTTTAATTATGTACTGAAAATAAATTACAGGAAATAACTTTAAAATGCAACAGAGGACAGTCACGATAAACATTCCCATTGACTTCCCTTGGTGGGGGAGGGGAGGTGAGATTGCAGTGCTCAAGGAAGATAAATATCACAAATATATCAAAAACTTCAAATTGTCTATGCATTCACACACTGACATGAGCCACAAACATTCCTTCACAGGGACTGTACTTAGCCTACCACAGAACCAGATTTTGCCATAAACTACAAAACTTTTAATACAAAATCGTATTTATATATTTATAATTCATATACATGCCCTATCTGTGATTTTAGAAAATAAAAGCTACACACTGTACAGACACTCTTAACTCATAGCTGTAGGCAACATTTTTGGATGGAATTTCTCCCCCAATAAAATTAATGGCATATTTTATGTACATGAAGGCTAAACTGCATAAAGACAGTTCAGTTTCCCAGATATGCATCTCCTTTTAGGGCAGGTTTATAAATTTAAAAAGGCAAGACAAATGTACACCTCAGAATCACTTTCTTAGCTACGAGAGTTGTCATGTAATTTCCGTGAAATTTCTGATACATGCACGTATGTAATACTGGTATTGAAGGCAGTAAAGCAACATGTACTTTTCATGTAGTGGCTCGATAAAGGCTTCATTGTCTTCTGATCTGGTTCTTGATACAGTGATTCATAACTTCATGAAAAATTAAAATTTCAATGGGACACTGGTGTTAAAGAGACTCTAAATAGACTTCTTAAAATATTTCCCTGAAATATCCTTGTACACAAGACAAATTTCACCAACATTAGATTAAAAGGAAAAAAAAATAAAAGAAACATGGCACAAATGTGCATGATAAACTAATGCTCCTCAGCCAATCTCCATGTCTTAGGAGCCAAGAACAGAATGTTTAAAACCAACAAACAATTTTCACACTCTGTGGCAGCCATCTGTGAAGCCAGTTATACTAAACTACTTCTACAGTTGATTGTAAACTTTGGTTTATTTTTATTTGAGTTCTCATTGAACAGCAAGCATGAAAAAAAGGGAGAGTGGAGTCCATGAGGAGACGAACTGTCAGTCTGTCTTTAATCTGGCATGATGAGACACCTGGTCAGTCAGGCCTGCTTTGATAGAGTTTGTTACAGACTGCCTTATGTTTTCCTCCATCAAATTATCACCCAGAGGCTTCAATACCTGTGGTATGAGAAATGTGCAAAACAAATAAAAACATGAGGTAAAAAAAGAGTTACATATAAAAATAGATATAAAAATTCAATTCAAAGCAATGACGAAAATAACCAGGAATGTGGGAAATAAAAAGATGCTTCTCCCAAAGAAAGTTATGATGCTACAAATAACGCAGTTAGACGCTTGATAATGCAACATAAACTACTTTCGTCCTATTCAAACCATTCACAATTCCTAGGAGACGGATGTGCAATTCCATACCCTATATGCAGCATCAAATCTGGTAAGTATACAGCATTTATGCAGACCGGCCCAGACGGTCCTGCTTATTGTCCTACATGTACAAGTGGGAACACTTCAGATAGAGATAAAAGTTAAAAATACTGTCTAATTTTTCTTCTTGTTATTGTTGGATGACAGTCTCTGTCGCTGTGCTGATGAAAGAGCACGATGGACCATTCGACGTCTAGTAACTTCAAACAGTTTGGAAAACACCTAAAACATGGAGTGATTCGTTAGGACAATGACTCAGAGTGCCTTGAACTTAAAGAGTTTAAGACTACAAGAATCTGAGACTGTGGGTTTCTCACCTTCCTGGGACTCCTCTGAAGCAAAAGAAAAGAGAAATGCAAGAAAATTTAGGCAAGGTTTGTTGACACAGCACAGATCTTCTCTGACTAGTGATCAACTTACCTTAACTACAATGAAAATACTTTTACACACTTTAGATTCTTCCATTTAATTGTTTTGTAATAATGGTACTTCTAAAGTCCTAGAATCAATGCTATATAGGAGAATGACTGGTTTTCAAAGTAAGACACTGTACAATGATTAAAATTCATGCTGCAGAAAATTAGTAATGGTCCAAAATTTTTAAGTAGATAATTTCTTTTAAAAAAGTGAGATTGCTGATAGCTTTTTGTCCATCCTCTATTAGAAGGTATCAAAGGAATATGAAGAGAGATTTTTTTTGAGATAAAGGGTTAAATTTAACAAATATCCAAACACAAGCTTCCAAATCAGATCCGAATAAATCGAGCATTTCTCTGGAGAATAAATACAAAATCCAAATTAATATAGTGGGTCACTTTATAAAATAATAATGACATTATTAACAAGAAAAGTCAATACCCAATAAACCTTCCTCAAAAAATGATTTACTTCTTCAGTCTTTAAATTTAAAGCCAAAACCAACATGAACCTGCATATCCTAGATCTTCAAATAAGCCCAATACTTCATCAGCCCAGAAAAGATATCTGAAAATGCCTATTATACTGTCCATCAATAATAATATCTGCAGCTTTCATTCTGATCCTCGACATGATGCTCAAGTATTTCACGATGATCATTTTAATGACAACATCCTTAAATGGAATTTTCTGAACACAGGCAATTCCAGCACAGTTGGCCAATATACAACATGGTTTTCCTTAGTAGATTCTTGTCAGGCCCGACTCTGAATTCTGGTTTGAGGTAAAGATTATGATTTGAATTCTAGTTGAGGTAAATGATTATGATTACGTGAAGCTGGTTCTCTTTGTAGCACTTTGTTCATTAGTGTTTCCACAGAAGTTGAACAAAATTCGTTTGGTGAAAGAAAACCCTATAGGGTTGTTCCTTGTCGTGCATCAGTAAATCACCACTATCTTCATGGAAGGCAACAAAGACCTGAATGCCATCCAATATTTTTCCTCAAATATTAAGCATGCATTGCTTTTTGCCAGTATTACTACAAAACTTCTTTTGCTTTCCTAAAGCACTGCACTTCCAAATTTCTCTTCCTTACACTGACTGTATTTTCTTTCCTCTAAGAAAAAAATCCTTAGAGACTCTGGCCCTGCCCATGGTCTGGCATCATCAGGCCTATGACTAAGAATCTATCGAAAGGATATTACAGATTTCAGCCAATCAAAGCACACTATAATTATGACTTTAAGAAAAAAATTCTCCGGTTCATAATTGATATTCAGATTATACAACCAAACAAAACAGAAAACATCCTTTGACATTCCTCATATAAAGGAAAAGTAGGTGTTTGCAAATACTGCAGGAGAAGGGTGGGGAAGTGTCACGGGGATGAAATTAGTCACTGAAAACCAAAAGATAGATACCAACCTGTTCCCATAGAGTTTCAGCAATCTGATCAATCACTGTTCCAATTTCTCTGAACTCCCCAGAGTATTTTACATATGCCCAAGTACAAAGAGATGTCAGTGCTAACCCCATGATAAGGTTACACAAGACGGCTATAGAGTTTAGGCCAATGAAGCCAGTCAGTCCTGAGATTATATACATAGCAAACATGACTGCAAACAGTGTGGCAGGAGTACGAGCAGCATAGAAGATATTTTTGCCATCATTGTGCTTTATAAAATTTGCATAGGTTTCTTCAATTTCAGCTTCAAGCTGGTCCTGATAACGATGGCAGAATTCATCTCCACCCATTTTTTTTACTGAACGAAACTGTTTAATCGCCACTTCCTTGAGATCCAGGTGTTTTCGCTCCAGATCTGAAGGTGCAATGTAAGGCTTGTCCCCACCACATACCTGTCCAGACAGGATTACAGAAGGATACATTACAGGCTAGAAATAATTCACACTTGAAAGAAGCTCCCTGCTCACAGTTTTTAATCTCAAAAAGCCAAGCCACCTACATAGTTGAGTTTTAAACTTATTCATAATACCTCACACATAATCATAACTTATTTCTTATATGTTTAACTGACTCAGGCAAAATAAATCTTCCAAGTATGACTAATACCAGTAAAGACAAAAACAATTACACTGCAATCTGTACCTGACTTCACTTGACCCACCAACACACCATGAGAATACAGAAAGACTGCTGGCAGAAAGTGGGTAAAAGAGAACACAGAAAAAAGGTACTTTAATGTTCAAGTTAGCAAGGTTAGCACATAAGCTGCTATTGGCCTTAAACTAGTATTACATCAGAAGCTACTAATAAGAGCACTCTGAATCACGTGTCAAAACTATTTTAGTATGATTTGTATAATAACCTGCCACCTGTATCCTGCACCCTGCACTCTAACCATGTGAATTATTTTCTTAGTTTATTCCCAGCAGAGATGATAAAAGGGAATCAGGGAATGATGTAACCTGACAATGCATAAGGAGCGCAAATTAGTTCAATTATTTTAAATGTAAAAATCCTCTCTCTCACTCTAGCGTCAAATTTAAATGTTGGTTACAAACCTGCTCCATACTTTTGCAATAGATCTCTCTTGCTCCTGCTACTGCAGCAAGATTATTAGCTTCAGCTGTTGCCTAAAAAAAAAAAGTGCCAATTTTATGCAAAAGATACTCAGTGGCTCTATAAATTCTAATTAACACAATAAATTATATATAATGAACAAGCCTGAAAATGAACCAGAGAAAACATTATCAACTTCCAGTTTTCCTTTCCAATGGAAGGGAACACCAGTGTAAAAGATAAAATAATTGCTTCTAATAGGACTGCCTGTCTAATTTTGTTTTGCTTAGGTTTATTAAAATGGGTATGTAGGGGTGTCTGGGTGGCTCAGTCAGTTAGGTGTCTGACTCTTGGTTTCAGCTCAGATCATGATCTCAGTCAGGGTCATGAGATCGAGCCCCGTGTTGGGCTCTGTGCTCAGCGCAGTGTCTGATATTCTCCCTCCCTCTCCCTGCCCCTCCCGCTTGTACTCTCTCACTCTCTCTCTAGAATCTTAAAAAAAAAGAGTTTGTACAAAACACCACACATGCTCAGTAAATAACAGAGAAATAGACACAACCCTAAATTTGTCAAGCCTCCAGATGTACAGAACCAAGAATCAGAGATATGCTTGATCTCTCATATCAGTATTACACAAGAGACTTTAAATCCACAAAACTGCTTATTGCAGGAGTTTTAGAAGAAAATACTGTTTAATCTACTATAAAACTGAGAAACTGCCCAAAATAGCAAATCTTTAAAAATATGAACTAGATATGTATCTGAAAAAAATTAAACATAAATTTGAGTGAAAAATTAACAGTATGAACGCAATAACATAAAATTTACTAAGAACAGATTGACATGAATGTAACGTTAATTATTCTTGATTCCTTAATTAAACTGTTTTATCTTTTTTAAAAAAAATGAACTAGGTTGGGGCACCTGGGTGGCTCAGTTAAATGTCTGCCTTTGGCTCAGGTCATGATCTCCCACTATCAATAAATACAATCTTAAAAAAAAAAAAATGAACTAGGTTAAAATAACACTGTCCCAAAAGAACACTTCCCCCCCCCAAGATTTCATTTATTTATTTATTTGGCAGAGAGAGAGAAAGAGAGAAAGAAAGCGAACAAGCAGGGGGAGCAGTAGAGGGAGAAGCAGGCTCCCCACAAAGCAGGGAGCCCATGTGGGGCTCGATCCCAGGACCCCAGGATCACGACCTGAGCCAAAGGCAGATGCTTAACCGACTGAGCCACCCAGGAACCCCCAAAAGACACCTTTTGAAAAAAAAAGGGAAAAAAACCTAGATGCACTAGAAGCAGCTCTAAATCCTTATGAGGAAAAATATGCCTTATTTCAAACATTCACTGTCAAAGACTCAGAGAACAGAAGAAATTTGGTTTAGACAGGCCCATTTTAAGCCATCTCCTGCAAAAGCAATTTTTCTACACTTTTCCAGCAACTAAAGAGAAGGTACTGAAAACTCTCATTTCTGATGGCCTATGTGTGTGCAAGGTCTGCAATCATATAAAAACTTCAGGGCCCAAGACGTGTATTGCCTTAAATATTTGAAATTTATTTGCATGCAAAGAAGCATGATCCCATTTCCAGCATTTATCTCTAAACGAAGACTTTTCTCCTTCATAAATAAATATATGTATAACACACACACTACCTGAAGCATGGACTTTGGATGTGGAAGTTCCTCTCCTTGGTAAATTTTAATGTAAGCCTAAAAATAAAAAGACATTATACTGGCAGGTTAAACAACTTGGCTCTACAGAAGAAAAACATTAAATATAAAAATAATTCATACTTTTAAAAGGAAAAGTCTCGAAAAAAAATGGAAAAAAATAAATAAAAGGAAAATGAAGGCTTAAAAATCATACACTCTCATTTCCAAAGTTAACTCTGTTCTCAACTCTATTAAAAACACATGTTGCAAAAAAAAAAATACCTTGCTAAATTATACCTTAATGTTTCTAAATATAATTCTAACTTACATACAAATTATCTCATATTTAAAAGTTATATATACAATGAAAAGAAATCCCTAATTCTCCCCTCCTGCCATTGTTTTAAATGTTAGAAAACATTTTTACTCAGTATTTCACTTTGACCAAGTTAAATTATATTTCAGTTCAAGGAAAAAAATTACCTAATTTATGCTTTAAGAGTAAGAAGGATTAATTAGTTCATATAGGAACTGTTCATCTCAACTTTTTACTGCCTCTAAATGCGTAACTAAACAAAAATAGTATGAAAATGACCATCAACTAACTGTCCAATAAATAACCAAAATTACACTCTTAAGTTAACTGTAATTTCCCTTCCATTTCTCTGTAACTACTATGAGTAAGAAGAACTCTGACAATGGTCTTGCTCTGGCAAGCAAGCAATGATGACTAGAAAAGAGCAGAAAGGATAAAAAAAAATCTATGAATAATTTACTTGAACTCAGAAACCAGTTTTGTACTTTCAGCTGCTCTTATCAAGTCCTCAAGAACTCAGAGAGAAGGCTTTTATGAGAACTCAAGATGCAGAACTGCACTCCCAATATCTATCATCATTCACAAGTGAGAGTGGTATGACAATTATATGTTGAATGGTCTTCTCTCTGTATCAGAGCTGGAGAAAAAGTAGGTAATTCCATAAACAAGCAAAATCACTGTCTAAGAGATACAAGTTGTCTGCTATTATTTTATATATCCTTAAAAATTGATCTAGCCAATTCAAAACAAAAATTATAAATTTCATTTTTCTGCTTTATAAACATACATATGAACATACATATGAGTTTTAAGTCAGCTATATTTCTGAGACAAAGTCATTTAATGTGGGAGTTTTCCTACCTTAAAGTATTCTACAAGATCTCTACAAGTGACTTTAGATCCACTTATCTCTTTTTCTACCAAATTCTCAGGTGCAAGCAGCAATGGAACCAGGTTTCGAAGTTCTCGTTTAAAGTCTTCATCAATATCTAACAGATAATGAGATAAAAGGCAACACCTTAGTGAAAAAAAGAAAGATTAAGGGAGTCCCCACCGGTACACGTTCCTAAAATTCTGTTTCATGAAACACCAATATACAGTGTCTATTACTTAAGTAGATTCATTTAAAAAAACTCATCCAAACACATCATATCTCCCCTTACTCTGCTACTCCATTTCCCTCATCCCCCAATAATTCTTTAAGCTCAAATAATAAGTTGTGGACTACCAAAATAAATTCCATATCCTTTTCAAAAGGCAAACAATTCATGAAATTGTACTAAATTTTAATACTAGATTTTGTTTTTCGAGCTATACTCTAAAACTTTCATTATTCCTCCAGCCTTTTGCCATCATGCTCCAATCCAATCCTAAAATATACTCAAAAAATTTTATCATCCCTAAAACAGAAACTTGAATCTGATTACATGAATACAATATATTGGTAAAACATTTTAAAGACTGCAAACAGATGAAATACTGAAATGTTCTCAGCCTTCGGAATTTATAGGACACTAGTGCTGAGCAATAGACCACATAATAAAATATGCTAATCCATACACTAGACAGTCAAGGACAAACCAATGGAAAGCTAGACAGACCACACAGAGCATTAAAATCACCTCATTAACCAATGCATCAAAATGTGTCCCAGTATAAGACAGAAAATTTAAGGAACCATGTATTTTTTTTTTTAAACTCTCAGCCTCTAAAAAGTAAGTTCTGATTTTAGCAAGAATGGGAATTCCCACCTTTCAATCTCCCATCAAAACTAGGATTAGTTGCAACTTTAAGACCAGGATGTGGCAAAAGGAAGCAACCAAGATTTGAGAAACAATTGTGAATGTGCTTCCTTACATTCTGTAGCTCTTCATGTTGATTTTGTTTTACCTGAGGGTAGAAGGAGACAGGTGAAGGTGCAAAGAGGAAAAAAAAGTTTTAAAGAAAACATACACCCATACTCACAAGTGTGCACACTTAACTCAGATGCTACTCCAGATGGGTTTTTGACAACAAAAAATTTTACTAAAGACCCATTTCTGACCACTTTGGTAAGATCCCACTTTGTCTTAAAACTTAGAAAAGATGTTTTTTCCCGTGTTAGCTGCCAACGAATGAAAAATACAAATAATTAGGGGCGCCTGGGTGGCTCAGTCGTTAAGCGTCTGCCTTTGGCTCAGGTCATGATTCCAGGCCCTGGGATCAAGCCCCGCATCGGGCTCCCTGCTTGGCGGGAAGCCTGCTTCTCCCTCTCCCACTCCCCCTGCTTGTGTTCCCTCTCTCGCTATGTCTCTGTCAAATAAATAAATAAAATCTTTTAAAAAAGAAAAAAAGAAAAAAAGAAAAAAAAGAAAAATACAAATAATTACTCGTAATATCCCACACCAGACTAACAAGGAGTGGTTGTGGTTTACAAACCAGTAAATAAATTAAGAAATTGCCTTTCAAGTACTTATAACGGCAAAGAGAAAAACAAAGTACTAATTTGCCTACAAATAAAAAGGTCAGCCCCTGAGCAAAATAACAGCTAAACTGGAAAAGATCCAGTGCAGTCCAAAGGACTTTTGAAACTTATTGGAATTTCAGTACTTACCCCAAATAATTATTTATGATTTATGCTAGTTATCAGTGTTTTGGGGAGAGAGACTGCTATTTTCTGGAAGAAAATCTTAAACTCAGATTTTTTTAATAACTACTTATCCCAGTATAACTCACATACGCTTATCCCAGTATAACTTACATACGCTCTCAAGGACGCTTCTCAAACACCATTTTTAAAAAAACATGCACCATTTATAATCAACAAAACCTGGAAACTACCTAAATCTCCATCAAGAATAGAATGAAGAAACTGTTGTCTATTCATACAATGGAATACTGCATAGCAATGAGAATAAATGAATTAAACTACATGCAACAGTATCTCAGAAATACTGAGCAAGAAGCTAGACACAAAAAGGATACATGTTGTATGTGATCCCTTTCATAAAAAGTACACACAAGGCCTGTTAGAGGTCAGGAGAGTAGTGGAGGGTTTAGGGGGTAGCGGATGGAGGTTGGGTACTTCTGGGTGCTATTACATGGCTATGTTCATTTGTATAAATTCATCAAGCTGCACACTTAATGACTTGAGCACTTTCCTGTATCACTTTAGTAAGATAAAAATCTTGTCTTTGAAGTATATAATTCTGAGTTTAGTTAGTATGCCTGATATGCTTTGTGTTCGTTTTTTCTGAAAAAACCAGAAAGATGACTGCAATTATCTCTGACAATAGGGTCTGGAAATGCCTTTCAAATATCCAAGAATGAGGAATTGGTTTTAATCTTCTTTTAGTGATAAGAAAATTATACCCAAGTTTTTGAATGTGGTTGAAAAACTACATGCATCATCCTATAGGCAAAATTTTATTAATCAAAAGAGAGGACCCTACTACTTATGAATTAAGGGATTTTCACATAACTTTTATATATGAGAGTAGATGGGTGTATCTGACCTGAGGGTTTCCCCAAGTATTTCCATGGGAGGGTACGTTTAGGAACAAAGGATCATGTTTGTGAGGTTATTTTCTAGGAATGCTTTAGTGTAGCATGTTGCATGGGCCAGGAATCTGGATATTTGGGTCCTAGTCCCAGCTATCAACAGTTAAGAGACCAAAGGCAAGTCACTTTTCTGGGTTCAGTTACATTATATATTTTAAAAAGAAAGCTGAGTTAGATGATGTTTAAGATCCCTCTTCTATCTCTATAGGCTGTCACTCTAGGAGACAGTATTCTTTGGAGAGAGGGTCTCACATCATGTGTTCAATGTATGCACATTATATTATCCAGTCTGTCCCAAATGTTCGAAAGGTCAGTTGGCCAGAAAGAGATACACATGCAAGTAAATCAAAAAAGTTAGTCTCCTTCAAACTTTTATCCTTTGAATATTGATTTATAGTTGGTTCTAAAGAGAAATACTTGTTCCTTAATTTCTATTCAAGGGCACTGGCCTCTTTGGCAAGAATACAACCAATTTACTTTTCATCAATTCTGTATGGAGCCACCTAGGCTAACTTGGGATGTGCAATTTACGGTGGCGACACTTAAGAGACTGGAAATGTAAGCAGCAGTCCAGACAGCCCGCTCCTTCATCTGGCTTGGTGCTTATGCTCTCCTCACTAGGAAATGGGGGCTTACCTGCAATCTCTTTTCAAGGAATTGTTTTCCACCTTCCAAACCATATGAATGTTCATAAGGATAACTCCAATCCCGAATTAAAAACATTAATGTCTACAGACAGAAAAAAGTAGAAATCATTTCTTACAAAGTTTTATTAAAAAAAAAAAATCACTATTTAACAATCATGCACTCCCTTAAACAATCCTTATCAAAAGTTATAGTAACAAATGGTTAATACTGCTCATAGTTCTAGCAAGGTCCTACTTAAGTCTACAACACTCCCAGCCCCTACACCAAACAATTGCTTCCGTTTGAGAACTTCATGGTATATGAAGAAAGAGTCACCACAGGCAATAATACAGGGTCTTAAAAAAATGAACAAAAGGCGTATCAGGGCATATAGATCATAATTTTAAGTCAAGGTTGTATAACTAAAAGACCAACTAATCTAATTCTAGACTGATTCTCTTCACTCAATTTTTAATTTATATATGCTTAGGTTTCTCAATCTCAGCCTTACTGATATTTTGAACCAGACAATTCTTAGTTGTGCGTGGCTGGATGGTGAACAGCATTTCTGGCCTCCATGCACTACACCAGCAGCATTAACCTCCCTCCAAAACTGTGACAACCAAAAACGTCTCCAGACATTGGCAAATGTCCCAAGTGACAAAATTAACCCAGTTCAGAAAAACTGATGTAGGCCAACTAGAGTGTATTTCAACCATATATACAAAATAAAGCCATAACCTGCCCCATATCTCATAAAAGTGACCACCTGAACCACATAAGACTGAGACAATCGACGTAAACCCACCCATACTAAGAATCACCAGCAAAGCTGTCACACAGAAAGGACTTCACATATTGATGAGCAAACAGGGTGGAGTCATTCTCACCTACTGTAACACATCTGACTAAATAGTCAACTTATAATGCCAACTTATAAATTACACTTACTTTAAAAAAGAAACTATCTGAAATTAGCTTTGCTTTTTTCTTTTAAATTTAAATCTCTGTCATAACAGGACTCCACAGAAGCAAGCAGAGCATATGCTTCTCACACAACTCCACCCAGGTTTATTTCTGACTTAATATTCTGTACCTGGCATTTAAAAGGAATAAAAACATATGGGGATTGAGGGGGTGGGAGGAGGGGAGAGATGTAATAAATTGTGAAACTTTTCTGTATGAAACCAAGAAAGAGTAACAGGACTAACCTCAACTTGTAATATACCACCAAGAAACAAAACAAAAAAAAACCCCACTAATATTTTGTAATAGTTTCCTACGTACAAAAGAAATTTACATGACTGTCTCAAGTTGAGGAAATAACATCTAATTAAGAGAAATATTAACCTCTCAATCTAAGTGTTAGCAATCTAACTATATCATTTGTTCTCTTTCCTACTGTTAGCCTACTATTAAGGTGGTAATGACATAAGTTTCAACTCCACTGAATCTGTTGCTAAAAATGAATTTGTTGTAATATCTTCAGACTTAAAAGATAAGGTGGCTTGATGGCTTTTTATACGTTAAGTTTTTAAAAATGATAAAATACTTATTTACCTGAAATGGTTTCTGGTAGATTTCTTCCATTGCAAGTCTGCCGTACTCTGTAAATAACTATTAAAGCAAGTTATTTAAATTAATGCCCCCAAAGAGATTCAAAGAAGACACTGTAGAGCCATTCTATGTCAAATGAGACAGACATCAGAGCCTTTAAAATCATTTGAAAGTCAAGCATTTAATTTTCTAACAGACTGGGTATACCCTAAAATTTCTTCTAGTTAAGAAGTTATGTATCAGTTTAAAACCATATAATACTGAATTTTCTTACACTGTAATAGGCTTCTAGATGGAAAGCCACAATTAAGTAAGAATTATATTTTCCATTCTTTGACACACATTCTTTGAGAAATACATACTTGCAAGTGTTGAAGATCATCTTCTTGAATATTCTGAGACAGATTATATACCTGTTAAAACAAAATTATGTTTTTATTCATTTTTTTAATACCCACCTGTACGTAACTTTATTTGTAGAAATGAAGATTATTTTATATGTCAGCACAAATGAATCACTTAGTCATTAGCTTAAGAAGTGGCACATGAAAAGGATTTTCTCTTTCTTCCTAACAGGATAAAACATTAAGGGGGGAAAAGTGGTGGTAAATTATGTAAAAATCATGAATACATACATAAGCGGTCTAGAAAGTAGCAGACATTTTTAAAAAGTATATTACGTAAAAAGATGTTTTTCTCCTTTTCTAAGTTTTTTTAATGTTATGACATGATCATTTATTTTTAACAGAGTGAAGATTGTTTCCACAATTATTTTTCTAAGTCAATGAACGTGAGGGGCATAGTTCTGCAAAGATTAATATTCCTCCCTGGTATAGAGTGTGTGTGTGTTTGTATATGGACAGATAGGCATAGTTTAGTTACTTGGTGGCTGCCTTGACTCCCTGGTATAATCGGGTGTGTGTGTGTGTGTGTGTGTGTGTAAAAAGGTATAGTTTATAGTTATTTGGTGGTTGCCTTGAGTAGTCTGTGTGGTGTGTGTGTGTGTGTGTGTTTTGGATGGATAGAAAGGTACAGTTTATAGTTATTTGGTGGTTGCCTTGAGTAGTCTGTGTGTGTGTGTTTGGGTGGATGGATAGAAAGGTATAGTTTATAGTTATTTGGTGGCTGCCTTGAGTACCATCAAGTCTACATGGCTTTTTTCTACTTTAAATAAACCATCTGTCTTAATAACTTAAAATGAAAATTTTACCAGCCTATGATAGCTGAAAAAAATAACAGTAGGTGGCACTCTTGCCCTTTCTAGAATGTTTTAGGAGGCTTTCCAGGGCACAGAGCCCAGAGCTGATGGTCTACGTGTTGTCAAGGAAGGGAAACCGGAGAAAAGACTGGAATTGCAAAAGAGGCCCAATCCTTCCCAGTCAGGTTAAAAAGTGACCTAGGCGGCCGCATGGCTAAGTGGGTGTGCGCAGATGTCACCTCTGCTGAGAAATAACTAATGTCTAAGAAAACAGGGTTATTCCAAAGATAGAACAATTTGTTCTAACGGCAAATAAGTGATAATCTAGCTGAATCACTTGGAGGTCAAGAATATAAACAGCCAAAATAGGACAGCAAACCTAAAATGACATTCTCAGCTGACTATTTCTAAACATGGTACTTAAAAAGTAATTAATAACTGAGGTGATTATACTAGAGCTAAACTTAAAATGTGAAAGCATGACCAACCTATTCTTACCCATAGGAGCCTTAGCTTTTAGAAAACAGGTCGAGCTACTTTCACCAGTCAGGGCCAGGTTGCAAATGGCAAGAGAAGATTTGTTTATCTTAGATCATTAGTACTTAGCATACTGCCTTTTACTTAATAGATGTTCAACAATTATTTGTTGTAAGAATAAATGACAAGAGGACTTGTCATTGATCTATCAACCAGATAATGTATGTAAGGAAGAGAAATCTAGCCTCAAAGATGAGGAAAAAAGCAATGATGAAAATAATTTTCACCTTCATTATTGATAGTTTACAAAGTATTTTCTTATGCATTATCTCATTTAGATCTTATTTCTGCCTCCACACAACCGTCACACGTAAGATGGGTAAAATCCTCATTTTACAGATTAAGAAAGTGGCACAGTGGCTTTAAGTGGTTGTCCAAAACCAGGTCTCCCATACTATCATAAAGTTGAATAAATAAACAAGAGAACAGCAAGGTACCAATTTCAGGACAGAGAATTCGCTCATTATAATTTACGGCAAGCCACGAAGGCAGCTTATCCGAAGCACACGATGACTGGCTTCTGCTTGCCTCATGCCTCAAGGGAACGGCAGCAGTGCCACCTTGCAAGATCAGAGGGAAAAGGTAGAATGAAATGGAGAAAAGATACTGGAAGGGTCCCCAAAGCATCACTCAACTGGTAGTCCAGAGCTCCCCAGCCCTACAAAAAACAAAAGCCAAGCTGAAAAGTACTCCTTTTTTATCTCATAATAATATCCCAATTCCTTTCCATTCTGACAGCTAGATACTTCAAATTGAGGAAGGAAGGAAATGGACCTTGTATCAAGACTGGACATATGTTCCAGATATTACCAGAAAGCAATACAAAAATTCCAAGACACTGTGACAGTTATCACCTATGATCTACTATCAATAAGAAACATCATCTCAAAAGGAGCACATACTTCTACTATTCACATATATACTTCTGGGTACATCATCCCCAGCTAGCACTAACCAACACACTCAATAAATTCTTCAGCCAGAGAAGCATCAACCACAGATGATCTCAGGAAAAAGAAAGTAAAGAGATACAAAATGACATGTGGTGGTTTAATTCAGTCTATCAGCCTAAATTATACAGAAAAGAGATGGACTAGCTTGAAGTGATTAGAACTTGATATAATACCAAACACAATTAGAGTACAAAGTTAAGTGAAAAACAGAAGGGATTTTACTAAACAGTTCCTTTAAGTCCTTAGTGTATTACAGAAATAGCACATACATTTCCTAAGTTAAATATGAATTAATTCTTCCACCTCTACCACCATTAGTTCAAATAATAAAGTACTAGATGTCATACATATCAAGTAGAAAACTAAGTTTAATTACTTTAAAAACTAAGTTTAATTTTTCTTTATTGGTTTAACCAAAACATAAAAGACCTACTCTACACCTTAATATATCTGGGAACCGTATGACTGAATTCAATTAAAGATGACATGCAATATCTTTTCCTTTAAAAAAAAAAGAAAAAAAGCACAGGGGTGCTCAGTGAGTTAAGCCTCCAACTCTTCACGTCAGCTCGGGTCATGGATCCTGGGGCTATGAGATCAAGCTCCATGTCGGGCTCTGTGCTCAGCGCAGTCTGCTTGAGATTCTGTCTCTCCCCCTGCCCCTCCCCGCTTTCATGTGCTTTCTCTCTTGCTTTCAAATAAATGAACAAATCTTAAAAAAAAAAAAAAAAAAAGTATAGGTGCTATAATGAAAAACCAAAGGGATTGGCTATTGGTTTATTACTGAAGTATGAAATTTCACATTGTGAACCAGAAAAGCATGGAAATATAAATGACCAATAAGAAATGTAAATAACTCTAATTTTAATCTTTTTTCTTTAATCAAAAGACTTTTGTTTTCAATGTGCATCTTTTTTTTTTTTTAAAGATTTGACAGAGAGAGACACAGCGAGAGAGGGAACAGAAGAAGGGGGAGTGGGAGGAGGAGAACCAGGCTTCCCGCTGAGCAGGGAGCCCGACGCGGGGCTGGATCCCAGGACCCTGGGATCATGACCTGAGCTGAAGGCAGACGCTTAATGACTGAGCCACCCAGGCACCCCTTCTTTTTCTTTTTCAAATTTTTATTTAAATTCTAGTAAGTTAACATACAGTATAATATTGATTTCAAAAGAATTTAGTGATTCATCATTTATATGTAACACCCAGTGCTCAACAAGTGCCCTCCTTAATCTCCATCACCTATTTAGCCCATCCCCCACCCCCTCCCCTCCAGCAACCCTGTTTGTTTTCTATAGTTGAGTCTTTTACCATTGTTTGCTTCCTTCCCCTCCCTTTACCCTATGTGACCTGTTTTGTTTTCAAAAAGCATTTTAAGAAAGAGCAAAGGTATTAGGATTATCTGAACTGATCAGACCACAGCATTTCATGTCTCACCTGGACAGAGCTAGTCATGGTGCTCAGAGCGAACACCGTTGCACAGTCTTTGATAGTTGACTGGCTATCAAAGGCACCCTGGGTATCCATTAGCAGCACAGCCACCTAGGAATTTAAAAGTTTAAAATATTAAGTAAAATATTCACCAATAGTGACTATTAAAACAAAATTTAAAATGATAAATGTCAAAATCAGTAACTAAGTCAAGAAAAGTACTCTAAGCTAAATATCTCACACATTTTGACATAATAACCCATATATGTTATGTTGAAGTTATCAGACATTAATAGTTCTGTGCTATTTTGCTCTTTAATACCAGGAAATAGCTCAAAAAAGAATATGGAAGAAAAAAAAAACAGTAAGAAAGTATAAACAGAATTTTACTTTCGTTCCATTAGGTCTGTCGATTACAAATACTTCATTCCAGACTTGTATGCCTGTTGTTTCTCTTTCACAACCACCTCGCCATGTAAAGCCAGTCAATGGTTCATTGTTTCCACCAATCCAACTTTGGGAATCCTATCAAAGTCAAGCATAAATGTAAAATAAAACAAAAAATTAAGAACTAAGGAGAAGTGTAAGAAATCACCCATTCTTTATTTTACAGGTGAGGCAGGTAAGTCCAGCAAGATAAAATACATGGTAACATTACACAAATAGTTACAAAAGCAATCCCAAGTCCCATCTGAGGTGCTTTGCCTTAGAGCTGCAGTCTCCTACAAACCGAACCTTCTCAAATCTCACATTTTTTACTCTTCAGGCTTCTAGATAGGTGAGGTCATACCCACTCCCATTTTGAAGATTTCCTATGTTTAAAAATCCTAAAAAGTAGATACCAGCTATTGTGACATCTCCTCGTACAGATAAGCAAAACGAAGTTCCAGAAAGAATGGCTGTCAGAAAAGCAATGCTCTCTTAGAATAGCTTATACTAAAATGTTTTCACACTGCCTTAATTTTCTCTTTAAAAAATATCAAGTTTAAAAATAACCACAACACTTGCTTGGAACCTGATTCAAATAATCCAATTAGTTAAAAAAAAAAAAAAAAAAGGCTTTTTTTCAAAACCAAAAGGGAAATCTGAACCCAGACATGGTATTTTACTAGGCAGTACTAAATCACAGTAAAAATGATTGCTTGGTGTGATAACAGTATTGTGGGTAATACTAACAATAACAGAGTTCTTAACTGTTAAATAGTCAAGTATTTACGGTGAAAAAATAAACCTGGCATATGCTTTAAAATATTCCAGCAAAAAATAAAAGGGCAGGGAGGTATACAGATGAAACAAGACCAACAAAATGTTGATACATATATTGGGGTTCATCATACTATCCCATCTTTGGGTAAGTTAAAATTTCCATAATAAAATGTTCTAACTAAAACCACAGGGCCAGTGGGAATGTAAGCTGGTGCAGCCACTCTGGAAAACAGTATGGAGGTTCCTCAAAAAGTTGAAAACAGAGCTATCCTACGACCCAGCAATTACACTACTGGGTATTTACCCCAAAGATACAAACATAGTGAACCGAAGGGGCACGTGCACCCCAATGTTTATAGCAGCAATGTCCACAATAGCCAAACTATGGAAAGAGCCTAGATGTCCATCAACAGATGAATGGATAAAGATGTGGTGTATATATATATAATAGAACATTATGCAGCCATCAAAAAAATGAAACCGTGCCATTTGCAATGATGGAACTAGAGGGTATTATATGCTAAGCGAATAAGTCAATCAGAGAAAGACAATTATCATTGGATCTCACTGATATGAGGAATTTGAGAAACAAGACAGAAAATCACAGGGGAAGGGAGGGGAAAATGAAACAAGACGAAACCGGAGGGGGAGACAAACCGTAAGAGACTCTTCATCTCAGGAAACAAACTGAGGTTTGCTGGAGTGGAGGGGGGTGGGAGGGATGGGGTGGCTGGGTGATGGGACACTGGGGAGGGTAAGTACTATGGTGAGCGCTGTGAATTGTGTAAGACTGACGAATCACAGACATGTACCCTGAAACAATACATTATGTTAATAAAATAAATAAATAAATAAATAAAACCACAGGGCCAAATAGTTATAATTAAATATTGTAAAATAATATAAAAGTTAATATACCATAAGATAATTTATCTGGAAAGTTAATTCTAGGACATAATGTGTAAGTTTGACAGATATCAAGACCCCTATACTTTAGCCTACATACCCTTTACTCAAAGTACCCCACAGGAAAAATTCCTTTGTTTCAGAAATACTTCTAATAAGCTTAGACACATAGTCCAAAACAGATAACAAAGCTCACATTATGAGTAAAGATGTTTAAGGTAGGCTCAATGAGGGAATGAAGCAATTTGTGAAAAGCAGATTGAAGGTGGAAAAAAAGTGGATACCTAATGTGAAGATCAGCCTTAAACTTCAAACCATCTATAATGATTATTATTCCACAAAACTCCCATCCCCCGTAGGTTACCAATCTTATCAATTACAAAATTCTCTTGCACTCTTCTTCACCTTTCAGAACCTTCCAACTTAAGGCCCCCTCATCTCTCTACTGGTGACAAAGCTGCCTCATGGCACGACTCCATTCACACTATATACTAAGGATTGTGCTTCAGGAGGGACCCTTCACAGTGATTAGAGGAATAATGGTACCCCCTAAACAAGCACAATGGTGGTCTTGCCCCGGACTATATTTTGGATGCTCTAAAAAGGTCTTCCTGCACCTCTGTGCTATACTCTCCAACCCATCCTCCCATAGTCACTTAATTTTCTCAACAAGAAATGGAATCATGCTACTGTCCTAAAAGTCATCTGTGGGGGCGCCTAGATAGCTCAGTCAGTTAAGCACCAGACTCTTGGTTTCAACCCAGGTCATGATCTCATGGGTGGTGAGATCGAGCCCTGAGTCAGGCTCCGCGCTCAGCAGGTAGTCTTCTTGAAGATTCTCTCCGTCTGCCCCTCTCTCTCTCAAATAAATAAATAAAACCTTAAAAAAAAGTCACCTGCAGTTCTCCATTTACCTACAGAACCATCTAGAATCTGTTGCATACAACCCACCTTCAATTTACTTTTCCTACCTCTGCTCCTGGTATACCGTATAGTACCCCCAGCACACCACACACACACACTCTTCCTGTTTCTACCATACCAAAAGGGTCACTATTCCAAGTATGTATGTTGTTTAGCATATCTATACCTTTGTTCCTTCCACCTGTTCTCTGCCTGGACTGGGCCAGCACTCAAGAATCTCCAAGTTTTCCGAACTCCTAAAAAATACTGTTGACACTACAGGTGGTTATCCTTACACCTGCATTTGCACTGCATTTCTTGTGTAAGTCTTGAAAGCACACACTATAAATTCCACCTGTTTACCAAACTGCTCCTACCAAAGTGTCTTACCCCATTTTAGGCTCTCACATGTGGCTTCTCATTCCCCTAACAATGCCAAAGCGGTACTTAATAAATTGATTACTTTTAAAAGGTCCAACCCATACAAATAACTTAAAAGAATCCACCCTGTTAGAGAAATCGATTTTTCTTCTATATTTTACTTATTTGTCTTATTTCTCTATCTCCTCTAAGAAAATATAAGTTCCATAAGGAAGGAAGTTTTGTCTGTTTTTTATTTTTTCCTCAAAACATAGAACAGTATTCCAGGACATAGAATAATGCCTGGCCTGTAGTAGGCACTCAAAATATTTGTTCAATAAATGAACACATAAAAAATTTTAATTACTATGTGGAAAACCCAAAAGACTCCACCCCAAAACTGCTAGAACTCATACAGGAATTCAGTAAAGTGGCAGGATGATATAAAATCAATGCACAGAAGTCAGTGGCATTCCTATACACCACCAACAAGACAGAAGAAAGAGAAATTAAGGAGTCAATCCCATTTACAATTGCACCCAAAACCATAAGATACCTAGGAATAAATCTAACCAAAGAGACAAAGGATCTGTACTCAGAAAACTATAAAATACTCATGAAAGAAATTGAGGAAGACACAAAGAAATGGAAAAACGTTCCATGCTCATGGATTGGAAGAACAAATATTGTGAAGATGTCAATGCTACCTAGAGCAATCTACACATTCAATGCAATCCCCATCAAAATACCATCCACTTTTTTCAAAGAAATGGAACAAATAATCCTAAAATTTGTATGGAACCAGAAAAGACCCCGCATAGCCAGAGGAATATTGAAAAAGAAAAGCAAAGCCGGTGGCATCACAATTCCGGACTTCAAGCTCTATTACAAAGCTGTCATCATCAAGACAGCATGGTACTGGCACAAAAACAGACACATAGATCAATGGAACAGAATAGAGAGCCCAGAAATGGACCCTCAACTCTATGGTCAACTAATCTTCGACAAAGCAGGAAAGAATGTCCAATGGAACAAAGACAGTCTCTTCAACAAATGGTGTTGGGAAAATTGGATAGACACATGCAGAAGAATGAAACTCGACCACTTCCTTACACCACACACAAAAATAGACTCCAAATGGTTGAAAGACCTCAATGTGAGACAGGAGTCCATCAAAATCCTAAAGGAGAACACAGGCAACAACCTCTTTGACCTCAGCCGCAGCAACTTCTTCCTAGAAACATCGCCAAAGGCAAGGGAAGCAAGGGCAAAAATGAACTATTGGGACTTCATCAAGATAAAAAGCTTTTGCAAAGCAAAGGAAACAGTTAACAAAACCAAAAGACAACCGACAGAATGGGAGAAGATATTTGCAAATGACATATCAGATAAAGGGCTAGTATCCAAAATCTATAAAGAACTCATCAAACTCAACACCCAAAGAACAAAGAATCCAATCAAGAAATGGGCAGAAGACATGAACAGACATTTTTCCAAAGAAGACATCCAAATGGCCAACAGACACATGAAAAAGTGCTCAATATCGCTCCGCATCAGGGAAATCCAAATCAAAACCTCAATGAGATACCACCTCACACCAGTCAGAATGGCTAAAATTAACAAGTCAGGAAACGACAGATGTTGGCGGGGATGCGGAGAAAGGGGAACCCTCCTACACTGTTGGTGGGAATGCAAACTGGTGCAGCCACTCTGGAAAACTGTATGGAGGTTCCTCAAAAAGTTGAAAATAGAGCTACCATATGATCCAGCAATTGCACTACTGGGTATTTACCCCAAAGATACAAAAGTAGGGATCCGAAGGGGTACGTGCACCCCGATGTTTATAGCAGCAATGTCCACAATAGCCAAACTGTGGAAAGAGCCAAGATGTCCATTGACAGATGAATGGATAAAGAAGATGTGGTATATATATACAATGGAATATTATGCAGCCATCAAAAGGAATGAGATCTTGCCATTTGCAACGACGTGGATGGAACTGGAGGGTATTATGTTGAGTGAAATAAGTCAAACAGAGAAAGACATGTATCATATGATCTCACTGATATGAGGAATTCTTAATCGCAGGAAACAAACTGAGTGTTGTTGGAGTGGAGGGGGGGGAGGGATGGGGTGACTGGGTGATAGACACTGGGGAGGGTATGTGCTCTGGTAAGCGCTGTGAATTGTGCAAGACTGTTGAATCTCAGATCTGTACCTCTGAAACAAATAATGCAATATATGTTAAGAAACAAAAAAAAAAGAAGAAGAAGAAGAAGGTAGCGGGAGGGGAAGAATGAAGCGGGGGAAATCGGAGGGGTAGACGAACCATGAGAGACGATGGACTCTGAAAAACAAACAGGGTTCTAGAGGGGAGGGGGGTGGGAGGATGGGTTAGCCTGGTGGTGGGTATTGAGGAGGGCACATTCTGCATGGAGCACTGGGTGTTGTGCACAAACAATGAATCATGGAACACTTCATCTAAAACTAATGTTGTAATGTATGGGGATTAACATAAGAATAAAAAAAAAAAAGTTAAAAAAAAATTTTTAATTACTAAGCTTTAATGTATCATTTCCTTTTGAGCATGCTTAAGAGATACGGAAGAAATATGTCCCTTTTATTATTCCTAAAAACAATTACACAGACAAAACAGTAAAAATAAATTTTAAAAATGTGTGACCGAAATCACAGGCTAACACGTTTGTTAAATTTACCCTCTCAAAAATTTTAAAAAGAACTGATGCCTCAAAAAAAATAATAATAATTTTTTAAAAAATCTATTGACTATATATCATCTTTTCTTGGTTTACCCTGTTAACAGAATGTTTAAAAACCAGTAAACTGATTAGTCAATAAAAGGATGAAAGAGGAGCTCAGTGAGTTGGGGGTCTGACTCTTGGTTTGGCACAGGTCATGATCTCATGGGTCATGAGATCCAGCCCCAAGTCAGGCTCCTGCAGGGACCCTGCATAAGATTCTCTCCCTCTGCCCCTCCCCCCACTCGTGTGCATTCTCTCTCTTTCTAAAATAAATAAATCTTTTTTAAAGAAAAAAAGGATGACACGTAAAACTTGAAGTTAAGAAGTCTATCACTGGGGGTGCCTGGGTGGCTCAGTCGTTGAGCGTCTGCCTTTGGCTCGGGTCATGATCCCAGGGTCCTGGGATCGAGCCCCACATTGGGCTCCCTGCTCGGCGGGAAGCCTGCTTCTCCCTCTCCCACTCCCCCTGCTTGTGTTTCCTCTCTAGCTGTCTCTCTCTCTGTCAAATAAATAAATAAAATCTTTAAAAAAAAAAAAAAGACGTCTATCACTGTATCATAAAGAATACTGGTAAGTTCCATAAAATACATTTACACATTCACTCAGCAAGTATTCACTGAACCCTTACCACGTGCCAGCTACTGCTCTAGGTCCTAGGGCTACAGCAGTGCACAAGAACATATATTCCTGCCCTCCAAGGAGCATTCTAGTGAATTCTAGAAGCAGCCTCACTGAAAATAGGTACTATTTGTCATAAGTTACTAAAAACAAATCTTAAGATAACTTGAAAAACAGTAAACTAGTACCATTCACTACTGTGGAGACAAAAAAAAAAGCCTTAAAACTCAAGATTCCAAAAATAATCTTAGTCCTCCAGTAAAATAAAAAGAGAAGATCTTTTAGAATGAATCTTAATGGTAAAAGGTAATCTGAAAACACCCGAAGTTTAAATATAGTCAAATACTATAGTGAATAAACATAAGCCCTTGCCAAAAAGACTTACCAATGTAATATAATTATCAACAATAAAGAAACCCTACCTACTCTAAATAGTAAGAAACAAATTCTTATTTCACCGTAGGAAAGATAACATGCCCTAGCAACAAAGTGAAACAACAGCAGGTAAACTTTAAACAAAGAGTTGGTGATCCAGCCAGGTCTGTATGTGTCAGAATACACACAACTTCCTGTTTGCAGGCCTACACACTCCAACTGGGCAGGCTGGAAGAATAAAGGCCATAATAACTTACCAGAGCTGTGAAGAAAAATGACAAAAGGGATAAAATTAAAGATTTAAGTAACACAATAAAAGAGGAGATCCTTCTTAGTTGAGAGACATTCCCCACAAACGCACCATGGATAAAAATCTTAACCTTACAAATCTACTAGGAGGTAGGTTATAAACAATCAACACCCAAATTGTAGATAGAACAATATACACATTCTGACCACCAAGCATCATTTAGTGTTTTCATTTGAATATGTAAGAATACCCTGAAAGTCCTAGAACAAATGAAGAAACATTAGAGTCTTAAAACAGTTTAAAATTGTCTAACATCTTACCTAACCAACCCCATGTCCAACTCCTCTCTTTTGGGGCTAGACAAATAGATAACATTATGACTGACCCAAGTCACAAGCTGGACAAAGAGACAAAGGACAACTCTTATCAACTTAGGTACACACTCAGCAAGAATTAAAATAAAAAATCTGGTTATAAAGATGTCCTTGACTTTGAAGACATTATGCTAAGTGAAATAAGCCAGTCACAAAATAACAATACCTTATGATTCTACTTATACAAAGTACTTAGAGTACTTAAACTCACGGAGACAGAGGAGAATGGTGGTTACCAGGCACTGAGGGGGAGGGGGCAAACGGGAGTTTTATGGGTACAGTTTTGGTTTGGGAAGGTGAAAAAGTTCTGGAGACATTAAAAGAAAGGAAAGCTATGGACCCATATATCTCATGAACACAGATGCAAAAACATTCAACAAAATGTTAGCAAATTAAGCCCAACAACGTATATTAAAACATTATACACCACAGCTAAATGGGATTTATTCCAGGGATGCAAGGACTCAATATTTTAAAAATATTAATAACATAATCATATCAACAAGCTAAGAAAAACCACATGATCATATCAACAGATACACAGAAAATGCACCTGACAAAATCCAACATCCATTCATGATTAAAAAACAAAACAAAACCTCCCAACAGACTTAGAAAGGAACTTCCTGAACTTGATTTAAAAAAAAAAAGTGCAAAAAATCCTACAGCTAAAATCATACATAATGGTGAGAACTTCGATGGTTCCTCCTTAAAGATTAAGAAAACAATAAGGATATCCACTCTTACCACTTGTACTCAACATTGTACTAGAGATTCTAGCCAGGACAGTTACCAAGAAAGAGAGGTAAGAGGTACTTCAGACTGGAAAGGAAGTAAAGTATCTCTACTTACAGATGACATGATCTGGTATATAGAAAACTTTAAAGAGTATACTAAAAAACTACTGGAACTAATGAAGGAATTGAGCAAGGTTGCAGGATACAAGATCAATATACAAAAATCAACTGTACTTCTGTAAGCTTGCAATGAACAATCTGAAAATGAAATTAAGAAAACAATTCCAATACGTACCATAATAGCATTAAAAAAGGAATAAATTAACAAAAGTAAAACATACTCTGCAAACCATAAAACATTTTTGAAAGAAATTAAGGATCTAAATAAATGGAAAAACATCCCATGTTCATGAATTGGAACACTTTATATTAAGACGGCAATACTCAAGTTGATCTCTCATAGTCAACCCAATTACCAACAGAATTCCAGCTAACCTCCCATAGAAACTGACAGGCTAAGTCTAAAATTCATACAGAATTGCATGGGACCTAGAATAATCATCTTTCTTTATTATTTTTATTTTTTTAGAACAGACAATCTTAAAAAAGAACAAAATAAGAGGACTCTCACTTCTTGATTTGAAAACTTACCAAAGAGCAACAGTAATCAGGACAGTCTGGTCCTGGCATTAATAGACATATAGACCAATGAAATAAAATTGAGAGTCCAAAAATAAATTCATGTCTATGATCAACTAATTTTCAACAAAAAAAGTGCCAAGACCATTCAATGGACAAAGCATAGCCTTTCCAACAAATAGTGCTAGGACAACTGGATAGGCACATACAAAAGAACTGAAGCTAGACCCTTACCTATTTCATTATTATTATTATTATTATATACCCTTGTATTATAATTAGTGAAATATTATGTATTAATATATATTCATATAATTATAGCATTATTCATAAGCCAAAAGGTGGAAACCCAAATGTCCATTAACTGGTAAAATGGGTAAATAAAATGTGGTATATCTATACAATCGAATATTATTCAGTCTTAAAAAGGAATGAAGCACTGATAATGCTACAACATAAATGAACCTTTCAATATTATGCTGGGGCACCTGGGTGGCACAGTTGGTTAAGCGTCTGCCTTCAGCTCAGGTCATGATCTCAGGATCCTGGGATCAAGACCAGTGTCAGGCTCCCTGCTCAGTGGAGAGTCTGCTTCTCCCTCTCCTCCTGCCCCTCAACCCCCACTCGTGCTCTCTCTTAAATAAATCTTAAAAAAAAAAAAAAAAAAAATTATGCTAAGTGAAAGAAGCCAGTCACCAAAAGACCATATATTATATGATTTCATTTATGTGTATGTCCAGAATAGGCAAATGTATAGAGACAGAAAACAAATGGATAGTTCCTTAGGGCCAGAAGTTTGGGGCTGGGGAAGGAGGAGTGATAAAGGGTACAGGATTTCATTTTTCTCATTTTGAGGTGATAAAAATGTTCTAAAATTGTGGTGACAGTTGTACAACTCTGTGAATATACTAAAACCCATGAAACTGTGCAGTTTAAGTGGATTTATTATATGGTATGTAAATTATATCTCAATAAAGCTGTTAAAAGAGGGGCGCCTGGGTGGTTCAGTCGTTAAGCGTCCGCCTTTGGCTCAGGTCGTGATCCCAGGGTCCTGGGATTGAGCCCTGCATCGGGCTCCCTGCTCGGCGGGAACCCTGCTTCTCCCTCTCCCACTCCCCCTGCTTGTGTTCCCTCTCTCGCTGTCTCTCTGTCAAATAAATAAATAAAATCTTTGGGGGGAAAAAAAAAGCTGTTAAAAGAAAAACCAAAAATCAAATACACTTAGTATACAAGCTTAACAAAGACTCAGTCATACAAAATCCATCCCATAATACTACAGAAGTCTAGGAGGAAAAGGCGTGTCCACTGGAGGTTCTGCTATATATCCATGTACTAGTGCAATATGTCATAAATCCTATGGCTTGAACATTAAGATTTTTTTTATTTTATTTATTTATTTATTTATTTATTTTTTAAGATTTTATTTATTTATTTGAGAGAGAGAATGAGAGACAGCACGAGAGGGAAGAGGGCAGAGGGCAGAGGGAGAAGCAGACCCCCTGCCAAGCAGGGAGCCCGATGCGGGACTCGATCCCGGGACTCCAGGATCATGACCTGAGCCGAAGGCAGTCGCTTAACCAACTGAGCCACCCAGGCGCCCCAAGATTTTTTTTATTTTTAAGTAATCTCTACACCCAACACGGGGCTCGAACTTACAACCTCAAGATCAAGAGTCTCATGCTCTACTGAATAGCCAGCCAGGCACCCCTAAACTTGCTTTAAAAAAGAAAAAAAAAGATTGATTGATTGATTTGAGAGAGAGAGAGTGTGTGTGTGTGTGTACACGAGCAAGGAGGGGCAGAGAAAGAGAGACTCAAGCAGATGCCCCACTGAGCAGGGAGCACAACACTGGGCTCAATCCCAGGCCTCTGAGACCATGACCCCAGCTGACATCAAGAGTCAGACGTTTGACCAACTGAGCCACCCAGGCGCCCCTCAACTTGCTTTTTGATGAAAGGATTATGGTGAACATCACCAAGTATCTATAGGAAATGCAACCTATTAGTTATTTAAAAATATGTGTAAGAAAATGTTTCAAACAGTGAGAACAAAACATTGCTCAACTAAAGCTTGTAAGTTAAAACAGCAAAATTGTCTGGCAGTATGAGGGAAAGAGGCAGGGAGTTAATTACTTTTAAAAAGTATTCTTCAAAAACAGTTACTATTAATATAAAAGGAACTTAAATTATACAAGACTGTTTAACCCCCTAAATGTCTTAAAGCTGTGTTTGAGTCATCAGTATTTACATTAACAGTCTATTACTTAAGATATCCTTCAATAAATAACCTAAATGAAATCAAGTACTTTAGAAATAGTAAATTTTAACGTAAAAGGAACACAGACTTCAGAATGGAAAAAGATCTGTTGGAACAAATAATTTATGTTCTCTCAAGTCCAAATATATGATGATGTAGGTACCATAATTTTGATGATAATACATAACAGGCAGTACATACATTCGGGGCTTAAAGCTAGAGAAGTGTTTTCAAAGACTACAAATGACAGCACATTTTTCAGGGAATAGATTCAGGAATACAACCGAGAAAGTCTCTCCCAAAACACTGCTGTAAGGACTTGGAACAATATATTGTAGACTCCTCCATCTCATCTGCTTCTGATTCCTCTAGCTTTGGCAACATTTGGTGAAGTTTTTCTAACTAAAATTACTCACACTAATTTTAAAACTGCATATCAGAGAACAGAAGATTAGTTTCAACACAGCAATCAAAATCTAGGAGGAAAAAAAGTCAATGTGCTAATGGAAAAAAGGTAGTTCAGAGTTCACATAACCTCTATACCCAACCCCTTAGCTTATATTCAGGGATAAAAATAAGCCCACCAATTTTTGTTTTCCTTTTTGGAATTCTGATCAACTTTTGCTGGCTTCTTGCATATGCAAAAATAGTAACAATATGAAATTTAAAATTTCAGCAGCTTATTACATAAGTTACACACAGTGCTTCACTTGTAGTAAGTGAAATACACAAAAGCTAATTCAGTTAAAGTAATAATTAAATGAATAAGCTAAATTTCTACATTAAATGTGGCAACAGTTTTATAAGCACGAACCTGTATAGAGTAAGATGATGGCTTAGAACTTACAAAATGCCTACCTATCAGAACAGCTAAAATTAAAAAGACTGACAATACTGTTCATCAGATGTGTAAAGAATTTAAGTCTCTTACATTGCTCATGGAAGTACAAATTGGTAAAGCCACTTTGGAAAAAATTTTGGCAGTCCCTACTACAGTTGAATGGGCATTACGGACCTAGCAATTCTGCTCCTGGGAATATACCCAACAGAAATAAGTACTTATGTTGCCAAGACTTGTAAAAGAATGTTCATGGTAGCTTTATTCATAATAGACAAAAATTACAAATAACCCATGTCTATCAAAAGAAGGAATAAGAAAATTGTGATATCTTCATCCAATGAAATACCACTCAGCAATAACAAACAATTACTGATGCATTAATAACATGAAGAAATCTTAGACTCAATGTTGAGCGAACAAAACTAGACACAAGAATGCATACTTTATGATTACATTTACGTAAAGTTCAAGAGTAGACAAAACTAATCTACTGTGATTTAAGTCAAGATGATGATGGACTCTCAATGTTAAAGACAGTAATACCCAGGGGCACCTGGGTGGCTCAGTCGGTTGAGCGTCTGCCTTCGGCTCAGGTCATGATCCCAGGGTCCTGGGATCGAGCCCGCATGGGGCTCCCCGCTCGGCGGGAGGCCTGCTTCTCCCTCTCCCTCGGCCCCTCCCCCGTTCGTGGTCTCTCTCTCTTTCTCTGTCAAAAAAAAAAAAAAAGATAGTAATACCTGGCAGGGGAAATGAGAGAGCCTTCTACAATATGGAGGTGTTCTCTTTCTTGATCTGAATGGCAATGGTTACAGAAGTATAGGCACATAAAAATTCACCGGCTAGACTAAGGTTTATGCACTTCATTGTACGTAAGTTGTACCACAAAAAAGGAAGTAATAAAATGACCCTAGGAAGAAACTTTTAAAAAAATACCATTCTTCCTCTAAATACATTTCTTAGAAAAGAACATGAAAAAAACAAATTTTTCTTCATGCATTCACACATTTCCCCCAAGTCTCACATCTCAGATATTGTCAGCCTTAGGAAAAAAAGGTGAAATCAAGTTCAACATCCCTCATGGCCAATGCAGAGATATTTATGCTTTTGGCAAATTGTAGGTAGCGGCACAGATGATCCTCAGAGATAATTCTTACTCCTGATCTCTGGAAGCCATTCGGGGAGCAACTCTTTAAAAAGTAAAAAATAGGGCGCCTGGGTGGCTCAGTTGGTTAAGCGACTACCTTTGGCTCAGGTCATGATCCTGGAGTCCCAGGATCGAGTCCCGCATCGGGCTCCCTGCTCAGCGGGGGGTCTGCTTCTCCCTCTGACCCTCTTCCCTCTCGTGCTCTCTGTCTCTCATTCTCTCTCTCAAATAAATAAAATCTTTAAAAAAAATAAAAATAAAAATAAAAACTACATATAGTTTCCCTTAAAATGCCTTTAGCAATTATGTTATAAATGGAGTCAAAACTCTTTACTCATTAAGCATAGATACCAGTGGGCAGCAAAAAAGTTAGCAGGCATGCACTCCTGTCTGTCTACCTCAACTACTGAAGTAAACATGGAAAAGAGACCGTTTACAAAAGAATAGTTCACTGTACGTATGGAAAAGGACCAAACATCATTTTATATAGTGGTTTTAAGAATAAAGACTTTGGAATCAAATTCCCTGGTCTGGATCTCACCCTTGTCATGTCCTTTGAGCCTCATTTCCTCAACTATCAAGCTGAAATACTAATAAGACTGCATAGGGTTAATGTGAATACTGAGTGAGATAGTACTCAGTAATCAGCATACCTAGAATTCAGTAAAGATTCAAAAACTGTTATCTTAAAAGATAATCTATACTTCCTCATGGAAGAATACATCATCTATGAGATGCTTTTGCCAAAAAGTCAAACGTGAGTCTGATCAAGTCCTTAGCTTTAACTAACATTCATAGGACAAAGGAACATGTAAAACTATACAAATGGAATAAAAATCAGCAGATCCGGACTGAGGAAACTCTGTTAAGACCAACAACCAGTTTCTTCAACAAATAAATGGCCAAGAAAAAGAGATGGAGGGAAGCCTAAAAAGAGTTTAAACACTTTAAAGGCCACCAATCACAATGTGGAACTCATTTGGTTCGATCTTGACTCAAACAGTTAAAAATTGGGCGCCTGGGTGGCTCAGTTGGTTAAGCGACTGCCTTCAGCTCAGGTCATGATCCCAGGGTCCTGGGATCGAGTCCCGCATCGGGCTCCCTGCTCTGCAGGGAGCCTGCTTCTCCCTCTCCCACTCCCCCTGCTTGTGTTCCCTCTCTCGCTGTGTCTCTCTCTGTCAAATAAATAAATAAAAATCTTAAAAAAAAAAAAAAAAACAGTTAAAAATTTAAAAATGTAAATATCTGAGTCAACTGGAAAGTTGATCCCTTATATTACTTAAGGAATTATTTATGTATGATATTACTGTAATGTCCAAAGACCCTTTATCTTTAAAGAGATATATACTGAAATATTGACAAATGAAATCATGTATCTGGATATACTTCAAAACAACACATAAGGTATGGAATAAGTTGGGGTATAGATGAAATGAGATTGAGTTGATAACTGTAAATACATGAGGATGCATTATACTGTTATCCACTTTTACATGTGTTAAAAATTCTTCATAATGAAGTTTTTTAAAAAATAGGGAATGATATAAAACTGCAACCAACTCCATACAGAATTAAGATTCTATCTAGAAGAGTTAAGTAACAGCTCTCACCATTGCTTAGTGTTCAATATGTCCCAAGTATTAAGTTTTACATAATTTAATTCTAAATTAAGTTTTGACCTTCCTAAACCGATTCCTGAAACTGAAATTACTTTTACATGATAATTTTTGAACAGCATTTTTGTAATAATTCCTATTATCATAGGAGTAATCTACTTTGGAAGCATGGGATTCACAAAAATCAGCTTACTAAAACTTGTAAGATCAAAGCAAATATCTCCTGACAGTTAATGAATAAATAAAATATGGTATAATCATGTAGCAGATACCAAAGTAACAAAAATAATGATCACTACATGCAAAAACATGGGCACATTTCATAGATAACTTTAAAAAAATAAACCAAACACAAACTCTCATGGCATGTTTTCATTCATGTGAAGTTCAGAAATTGGAAAACCAGTCTGTGGTACAAGAGTTCAGTATAGCAGTTACCTTTGGGGTAGATATTAACTGGGGGTGGATATTAACTGGGGGGTATATATTAACTGGAAGGGATATAACATGGTGGGGGGTGAGGTTCTATATCTTCATCTGGGTAGTGGTAATATGGGTGTGTGTGTGTGTGTGTGTATACATGTAAAATTTCAGCAAGCTATACACTTAAGATTTGGGTACTTTCCTGTATATAAATTATACCTCAGGGAAAAAAAAGTCAAAAAAAGAAAAAATATATTTATCTGAACTATACCCTCAACAACGAAATCAGCATTAGAAAGGGAAAAGTATAAAATACTTAAGAGTATACACATATATTCTGCAGGGAAAAGTCATCCTCTCTCCCACCATTTTACCTACTCTGTCTCTCATTACAGATTTTTATCTCCTTGTATAACTCCCTACTTTTACAAATGAAATAATGATTTTTTTTTTAAATACTGACATAACAGACCTAACAGTTCTCACATAAATTTTTATGATTATTTCATTTATAGCTTTTTGAGAATGACTTTTACAAGTAATAAATATTCTACTTACAAATTATTAAGTTCACCAACAATACTTGAATTTCTGTGGTATTCCTCATATATGGCATTCAGTGAATGTCATAAGTGATATGCTTGTAAGTTCAAAATGTTTCCTACATAATGAATTCAAGAATTAGCAATTTTAGTGACCCTTCTCATATAAACTATAGTAAATGATCAATTCCAACACACGAGGGAATTTTATTCTAGAAAAATGTTTAGTTCACCTCTTAAGTTTACAAAAGAAAACTAACTTCTTTCCTCCTATATTTTGAAAACCTATTTTCAAAATACAAGTGGCCGCTCAAAAAAAACAAAACAACACCTGTGTAAGAAGCTATTTACTTCACAAGAATATGAGACCTAAAAATCAGAATTTCCCCTATAATTCGGAAATGTTTGGTAAATACCTCAGAATATTCTTAGTTTTAAATACTGAAGTTTTCATTTTTGTCCAACAGAAACAAGCTCACATTTAACCTTGTATTATTACTTTACTAACTACTCAAAATGAAAACAGTCATCTATTTCTAAATCATGAAGTAAAATATTTATATTTAGCTCCTTTAGTGAACTGCACCCTTACATAAATTGACTCAGGTCAATAAAGAGGACATACAAAGTCAGTATAAGCCACTACTCATCTCCTACCTTCTTCAGCTAGCATTCCACATTTGCAGACAGATATGGTTAATGAAATAAATTCAAAACTACCCCATTGTGACTTCTTCTTGTTTACTTTCATTGTCCTAGGAAAAGCATGACCCACCACTAAATCAGTGTAAGCAGAGGCATGCTATCTCAAAAATCAGACGTTTAATGTCATTTTTTAATTAACAGAGTAAGATTACTTATACCAGAAATTCTGTATTAGTAATGATATTTCAGCTTAGAGGCCATTAACTAGGTATATAACCTCACTCAGGCCCTCATAACCTTCCGGTGGCTTCAGTGTCTCCCCCAGGAAAAAGGAAATTGTATTAGTTCAGAGACTGCAAATACATGACACACGCGTGGGCTGCTACTCCCCCTCTGAACAACCACTACTAACTGATCAGAGATGGATTCAGAAATGGCACCTGAGGTGAAATTTATCTGTTATTGCTAGGCAAGTGATCTACACTTCCTTTCCCTTTGAACATTCTGTCTGTGACCCACATGCACTGAACAGCTCAGACACACATATATACAATATACATAAGCTAACTTTACCTTAGGGTTAGAACCTCAATTATCATATTTAAATGTACATTCTTTTTTAAAAAGAATATGTCACTATTCATTTCTCTATTTCAGATGTAAAAGTGACAAATAATCAAGTCTAAATGGATGAAATACTGTATCTTTCTCAATTTGCTAAACATGCAAAATAGTGTTGTTTAATATGAACTACATTCTTGATACTGAGGCATACCTGACCATGCCTGAGGAGATCCCTATGAAAAGAATTTCCTGAAAAGCTTCACGGAAAATCAACTAGGAATGTTTACCTTGTTACTTACCTTAAGGCAGATGCACACCCAGTTACAGACTGATACAGAACTCATAAAGGTGAGCACCCTGACATGTGGTTAGGCAATTACATAATTCTGTCAAAGTGTTATTTCTAGCATCTTCATGTAGTTTCTGAATGTCAAACGCCCCCTGTAAAGAAAGTTCTTCCTCCTAAGTGCTCCACTCCAAATTTCCAATTCCTCCTTCTTCGTCCCTATCAAATTCTCACTCCCTCAACGCAACTTTCAACTGTTAGAAAAACATTCTGATTCAAGTGAAATTATTTTTTGCTTTTTTTCAGGGGAGAAAGCCAAAATCAGGGAGGAAGAGGGAAATAACAATTGTTTGGCACCATTAAAAAGTGAAAATCTGTGGAGAAAGGGAGATTCATTGGTCAAAACAGAAAGTAAGTGCTTATTATGGGCCAATTAATGTGTTCAGTGAGAGAGATATGGTAATTAAGATAAGACCCACTCCTGGCAGAGATTAAACTGGCCAGGAACAATAACTAAAGCAGTATCAATGAAACAAATTATTTGTGCCATGAGAGTTGGATATAACATAGTCTTAAAAATCAGAGAAGGCCTCAGGGCACCTGGCTGGCTCAGTCATAGAGCATGTGACTCTTGATCTCAGGGTTGTGAGTTCAAGCCCTAATATTGGGCATAGAGCCTACTTAAAAAAAAAAAAAAAAAATCAGGGAAGGCCTGCTATGCAAAGATTAGCCAAGGATACAGCAACATATGAGAAATAACATGAAACACTTGAGGAACTGCAAAAACTATAGTACACCTGACACAGAGAAGCAAGATATGAAGCTCAGACATCAAGTGAAGGCCTTGGAAGCCACTCTAAGGAACTGGACTTTATTTCAAAATGCAATAGAGACTGAAGCTGACTTATTTGAAGACCATAGGTGCACTTTTACAAAAGTCTCTATCAGCCTACTTCATGCATTGTTGGAGAGGCTTGATCAAGAAGGGGGAGGTGTGAAGAAATAACGGGAGAAATGAACAGTACATCAGAGACTTTAGAGTATACTTAAGACATTGCGAGTTAGAGCTACAATGCCTCAAACATAGATGCTCAGTCATATGCATCATTATGTACTATGCAAAAAGCAATTATGGAGAGGAGGAAGAATCAAGAACTCAAACAAACTTAGATTAATGTCTTAACTGAGAAGTCTTAGCAAGAACTGGATTTTTGTAAAATTAAAGACACAGCTCTCACTATTTTTTGTCTATTATTTTTAAACAAGGTTGGTTGGTTGGTTGTTTTTAACTGGGTTCAATTTAAAAGACACTATTCACCTTGTTATACATATATCTAAGCATGAAGTCCAGCAGAAATGATTTCCCTTTACGAAAAGCTCCTGCCACGGATACCACTACTATGTTAAGATCTCGTATGTGCTCCTGTAGCAATATCTGCTCCAAAGCTTCTTCATCGAGCTCAAAGTTATGGTCATCTTCATGAGCAAGAACAATCTGTACTGGACATGGTTTCTTCATAACCTCATCAGAGTTTACTAGGTCATCATCTTCATAATTCTCACCTAGAATTAAACCAAGAGAAAGAGGTTACTTGAATTCCTGCATTACAAACTTCTCCGAAAGGATCACAAATAAAACAAAACTTCAAGTGACTTCCCCCTTATTCCAGATCATCTGAAAATAGTTACAAAAAGTGATGTTCAAGCACATATTGGATTTCTCACTCCCACTGTAATTGGACCAAGAATATTGCTAAGATTTCCCACTATATATACAGATAAGCCGCAATACGAGTACAGCCTCTACTATTAAGTCTTAACAGCTACATGTGAACAGTAGCTGTTTCTTGAGCACTGCCTTATTCTATAAACAACTTCTGCTACTATATGCACACAGAAACTGGATCTGTGCAAAAGGGGGTTGGGGGGGTCAATTTTGCCCAATAACTCAGAATCCAATTTTTCCCTGTGGGCATCACCTGGAAATTACTCTAAGTTACAAACGTTAAAACAGGAATTGTAAACATTGTTCACTGTGAAACTTAAATGGCTAAGCTAAGGTCCTAAGAAGTTTCTAAAACTGGCACTTACGGTAAAGCTAACGAGCCCCTAATTTAGTAAAAGTAACCTAATAGTACACTTCCCTTATTAAAGCAAAGAACAGGATTAATATTTTAGTGGAAAACACAAGAAGAGTCAGTAAGGTGCAGAGTTATATCCTATAGTTACACTGGCCTCCGGGCTCTTTTTCAAAGACCACAGCCACCACTTCAAAAATCACATAACTCCCCCAAAACAGCTATATAAACTCTTCCTTTGTTTACCCAACACACTAAATGAAGGTAACCTTTGCCCAAGAACTTTACTCAATAGTAATGAATAACTATAAAACATGAAACAGCAGAGACAAATTTCTAAAGTGTAGGCTTCTGTTCTTTTAAAAACAAAACAAACAAAAACACCTAAAAGCTAGTTTCAGAGTCTATATCCCTTGTCTGGCTTTATTCCCTATCAACTGCCTGATTCCATGTAGTAACAACTTACTCCTGGGGACCTTATTTATTATCCTTTCCCACATCAACATTTTTAAAAGACTCTCCCCTTGAACCTGTCTACTAAATGCCCCTTCCCAATCTATGGAGACATACCATATCCATCGTGTCCCTTCTCTCCCAGGAGACAGTCTACTGAGGAGTGGCCCATTGTTAGCCAACACTACAAGAATACCTTATCCAACTAACCACTATTCTTAAAGATTATCTATCTACATTAATGGACTTTTTTTCTCCTTACATAAAGAAATATCTAGCTTATTTGATTTGCAAAAGCTAGGAGCCTTTACTTCCACATCACAAGGCACCTTTAACTGTACACAGCAAAAACAGCAACACTATTTCAAAATGTGCTGCAAACAATGAAAATATAAAGAGCAAGCAATTTCAAAGGAGAATCTTTGAAAGTAAAAGCAATCAATATTTAATTAAAGAGGATATTACCACTTCCAGTTTCAATGGTACACAAATATAGAGTGGTACCTAACTGGTCTCCCTTTTTGCCCCCTCCTCTAATCCAATCTAAATTCCACAAAGTAGCAACTAAATAATATAGGTAAATATCAGTGTGATTAAATTATACTCTCCTTAAAAATCACTGTTATGGAGGATTAACAACTAAAATCCTACACATGTCTTATAAAATCCTGTACTCATTGCCAAATCTCTCCTGCCTCATTTGGTACTACTCTCGCCTCGGTAAACTACAAACAGACAAGCTAGCCTTTTTTCAGATCCTTATGTTATTAAAGCTCTTTCTAGACTCGTATTTCATTCATGATATTCCTTTGTCTGGAATATTCTTTTCCACGTCATTGCCCTAATCAATTCATGCTTATTCCTTAGGTCTCAGTTTAAACATCATTTCCTCAGGAATATCTTTGCTGAGGCTCCTAACCAAGTTTAGTCCTCCTACACTCCCCCAATCTGAATCCACCCATCATTTGAATATTTATGTAAGTACTTATTTATTATATGTCTCCCCCTCTAGACTATCAATTCTCTGTTTAAAACCCTCAATTAGGGGCGCCTGGGTGGCTCAGTCGTTAAGCATCTGCCTCCGGCTCAGGTCATGATCCCAGGGTCCTGGGATCGAGTTCCACATCGGGCTCCCTGCTCGGCAGGAAGCCTGCTTCTCCCTCTCCCACTCCCCCTGCTTGTGTTCCTGCTCTCACTCTCTCTCTCTCTGTCAAATAAATAAATAAAATCTTTAAAAAAAATAAAATAAAATAAAACCCTCAATTAGCAAACAGAGAGAAAAAACAAAACAAACTCTAAGTTCTTTACCATGACCTCCACAGTCCTGTGTGTTCTGGCTCCTACAGTCTAGTCCTCTAGCGGTTTCCTTGAGCAGGCCAAACCTGTTTCCTACCTTAGAATCTTTGTCCTGTTTTCCCCTGTCTGGAATGCTCTGTCCCTAGAAATTCAGGTGGCTTAATTCTCCATCATCTAGATCTCAGCTGAAATATTCTCTCTTAAGTGTGGCCTTCCTTGACCACTCAGTCTAAATTACAGACCCCCCACATCACTTGAACAAAACAGGTTTTTTTCCCCACAGTCTTTTTCAGTATCTAAAATAATGCTTTATTGTTTACATGTCTACCTTGTATCTCTCCCTCCATAGAATATATGTACCACAAAAATAAGGATCCCGCTGCCTTCCACCCAGGTCATGATCTCAGGGTCCTGGAATTGAGTCCCACATCAGGCTCCCCGCTCTGCAGGGAGCCTTGCTTCTCCCTCTGCCTGCCACTCCCCCTACTTGTGTGCTCCCTGTCTCTCTCTGACAAATAAAATCTTTAAAATAAAATAAAATAAGGACCCCAATCACCCTTTTGACCACTCTTGTCTCCCAGCACCCAGAACAGTGCTTGGCACCTAGCAGGTGCTTAATAAATATTTCTTGATTGGATAAAATTTACACATTTTACTCAGGAGTTTTATACCTGCCGCTATGTATTTTATGAGCAAATCTGACAATCACATAATTAGTTTGGGAAAATACTTCCAGCAACTCAAGAGTAGTATATATATATATTTTTTTTTTTTTTAAAGTATGAGGTTCTACCAAGTAATACACTAATTAAAAAGAATCCAAAATGAATAAAGTATGCTAAAATATCACAATGACCAAATCTGGATTGCTGATTTTGTTAAAATCAACAAATAGTCTTGTTCCTACTGTAAAGAAAGCATTAGTTTCTGAAAAATAAAACAGACAGGGGGCGCCGGGGTGGCTCAGTTGGTTAAGTGTCTGCCTTTGGCTCAGGTCATGATCCCAGGCGGGCTTCCTGCTCAGCTGGCAGTCTGCTTCTCCCTCTGCCTGCCACTCCCCCTGCTTGTGCTCCCTCCCTCTCTCTCTCTCTCAAATCAATAAAATCTTTAAAAAAATAATAATAATAGGGGCGCTTGGGTGGCTTGGTCGTTAAGCATCTGCCTTCAGCTCAGGTCATGATCCCAGAGTCCTGGGATCGAGCCCACATCGGACTCTCTGCTCCACGGGAAGCCTGCTTCTCCCTCTCCCCCTGCTTGCGTTCCCTCTCTCGCTGTGTCTCTGTCAAATGAATAAATAAAATCTTAAAAATAATAATTAATAAATAAAACAAACCACTTGGCAGGAAATTTTTTTTTTTTTTAAGATTTTATTTATTTGACAGAGAGAGACACAGCGAGAGAGGGAACACAAGCAGGGGGAGTGGGAGAGGGAGAAGCAGGCTTCCCGCGGAGCAGGGAGCCCGATGCGGGGCTCGATCCCAGGACCCTGGGATCATGACCTGAGCCGAAGGCAATCGCTCAACCGACTGAGCCACCCAGGCGCCCCGGCAGGAAATTTTTATTAGCTTGAAATTTCACCTAGATTAGTTGACTATAGTTATCACTTAGCCAGTTTTCTTTGATTAGCATGGATAAAGATAGGTACCTCAGATATATAGGCAGCAGATGTCTACATAGTCACCATTTCTAGTCTACAGACTTCTAAAGTGCAGCAAACATGTTTCAAAGGTATAATGGAGCACAATGACATGGTTCACTAAGTTTACTCCCCCATCATGATTGCTCTACCAAATCTGTAGTAACTACAGATAAAGTACTTCATTCATCAAATACTGATATAAGCAACTGAATAATTATAATGTACATTTCATTAGACTACTTGTAAACATTAACATACAGTGATTACCTAGATTGGAAATCTTTTTAAATTTAGCATTACTCTGAGATTTTAAACTGAAGTTAAATGCTTGCAGAGAATAGTGATTTTAATTCTATTTCCATTTCTCAGTGTCAAAAAATGACTGAAGGTGACTTCAGACCTCCAATAAATTTTCCTGATTCACTGTTCCAAGTCAGTTCTTCCCCCACTCCAACTCCCAAATGGATCTTTCAAGGTCAAAGCTGAAAGATACCTACCTAGATAAGATCAACCGTTCCTCAAATATTTCCCCATGCCTTAACGCTAAGTATACTTAACCTATTTGTCACAAGGCCTACAAAAAGACATTTGTCTTAGTAAAAAAAGAACAGTAGTTGCCACTGGTTGAGGGGGAAGGACACATGACCAGGTGGAGCACGAGGATTTTTAGGGCAGTTAAACTATTCTCTCTTAAGGTAGACATATGGTATTACACATTTGTCAAAACGCACAGAATATGCAACCCCGTAAGTGAAGCCTAATGTAATCCGTGGGCTTTGAGTAATAATGAGGTGTCAATGAAGATTGTAACAACTGTACCACTTTGGTCTGGAGCAGGGAGGCTGTTGATGTGTGGGGACTGGGGTACATGTGTACTCTGTATTTTCCACTCAATTTTGTGATGAACCTAAAATTCCTCTAAAAAAGGAAATCTACAAAAAAAGACACTTGTCTTTTTTATTGCTCTTTAAACATACTTTATCTTAAATCTGCCAAATTCATACATTCAGCATATATTCCAATGGCAAAATTTACACTTCAGGACTGACCTAGATCTGTCTGCCAGCTTCCAGCATAATTATAAGCTGAGGCAATAAAAAGATGCTACAAATCTGCATTACAATAAAATGTTACTAATGTTAGATTATTTCAACCCCAAACTTGTAGAAGAGAACCAAGTAAAGAGTAATTCACTTTTCAAAAGCAATGAAAGTATATTTTAAGTTATTATTCACATTCCAACTAAAAATGTAAAACAATCTGTATGGAAAGTAGCCTGGATTCAGTCTACTCAGTGTATTTACAAAAATTAGCAGTTTGACAAAAGCAGTATTTTTGTGTCTGGTACTTGGCCCTCAACATTTATACTGTATAACCAAATGAAAACAGTATCTAAGTATTCAGAAGTTTATTCTAGCACATATTTTTAAAAGCCTTTAAGAGGTTATACCATAGCAAACCTATTTATAGGAATTTTATAAGAAAATAAAGATGCTAACAAAGATGAACAAGTTTGTTAGGCAGTGTTTTTTATGGTAGTGAAAACTAATATTGAGTGTGGAACTCTGCTGGAAAGGGACTCAATAGTTCTTTTAACCACATGGACATATTACATGGCTTAAAAACACATCCACACATTTAAGATATTAGGGATATTTAAGACATCAGTATAAAATAAGTGGGAAAAAGGCAGATCACAAACTATTACAACTCATCCCCGATTCTGTTTTGCTTTGTTTTTAAAAACATAGGTACACTTACAGAAAAAAACAAAAACAAAATAACACTTGAGACTTCCTCTTCCAGTCATTAGAGTAACTGCTGGCCCTTTGCCACAAACTGTAAAACTAGGCAAAATATATGAGGCATCGCTTTTCAAGGATGGACAACAGTCATAGAAGAATAATCCTTGATAGAAGGAAACTCAAAAGGTGAGCCCCATGATCACCACCCGCCACCTCTCACTTAATCTCCCCACCGCCTAGAAACAATTTCCTAAACACAGCATGGGGAACCAAAGCACAAGATCTGAGTTTAGGGCTGCTAAAGCAGTTGGAACCTGCTACACAGGACAGAGAGAAAAAGAAGCTGTGCAGAGGTGCAGCCCAGAAGCTTCACAGGTGCAGAGGAATACAACACTATGCAAAGCTTACCAGAAAGCTGCTACTAAAGAATTGAAAGAGGAACAGACACCAGAAATGTTAACAGTATCGGGATACTTTGGCATTCTGGCCCAGCTGTAGTGGAAAGATCTTATGAACATCTCAGACACCACAAAGGCATAATAATCTGATGGGGAGGCTGGCTATGGAAGAATAGATAAAATAAAATGGCCATTACGTTGATAATCATTGAATCTGGGAGATGTATATACACAGGTTCCGTTATGTCCTTCACTTCCCTACATATTTGAAAATTTCCATAATAGAAAGTTTCTTTTTTTTTTTAAGATTTTATTTATTTATTTATTTGAGAGAGAATGAGAGAGAGAGAGAGAGAGAGAGAGAGAGAGAGCATGAGAGGGGGGAGGGTCAGAGGGAGAAGCAGACTCCCTGCTGAGCAAGGAGCCCGATGAGGGACTCCATCCTGGGATTCCAGGATCATGACCTGAGCCGAAGGCAACTGCTTAACCAACTGAGCCACCCAGGCGCCCTGAAAGTTTCTTTTAAAAAGTAGTAAGGCTAGGGGTGCCTGGGTGGCTCAGTTGGTTAAGCATCCAACTCTTGACTTTGGCTCAGGTCATGATCTCAGGGCCATGAGATTGAGGCCTGTATAGAGCTCCAAGTTCAGCGAGGAGTCTGCTTGAGATTCTCTCTCTCCCTCTCTCCCTCTGCCCCTCCCCCCATTTGTGAGCACTCTTTTCTCTCTCAAGTAAATAAATCTTTAAAAAAAAAAAAATAGTAGTGGGGCACCTGGGTGGCTCAGTCATTAAGCATCTGCCTTCAGCTCAGGTCATGATCCCAGAGTCCTGGGATTGAGCCCCACGTCGGGCTCTCTGCTCAGTGGAAAGCCTGCTTCTCCCTCTCCCACTCCCCCTGCTTGTGTTCCCTCTCTTGCTGTGTCTCTCTCTGTCAAATAAATAAATAAAATCTTTAAAAAAAAAAAAAACAGTAGTGAGGCTAATAAAGGTTTTATTAGGAGATGAAACAGCTCCAAATACAAAAGACAGAGATACTGGTTAGTGCTATTAGAAGTAAAAGAAAAGTCTCAAAGATTCTATAACACAGCTTTCTCAACCTTCTACTTTCACAGTCCTTTAGTGATTGGGAGAGACAAAGGAGTGGCATGGAGGATTAAAAAAAAAAAAGTTTTCAAAATACACAATGTCAAGCAATTGTAAAATTCTATGTCTATCCTACCATTCCCCTCAACCTACCTCCCCATAAAAACAGTTCATCTGAACACATCAATCCTTGCCTCCGAAAATCTGAAAGCAAAAACCCTAAGAAACTCATTATCCGTTGGCTAACTAAAAAGTAGGTACTCTTTACTAGGCAAAACTGAAAAAAAATGAGGTTTAAAATCAAATCCATTAAAACAGAAGACAAATTTAGGACTAGATGGCTACACTGGTGAATTCTACCAAACACTTAAGGAAGGGAAAAAAAGAAAAAAAAGAAAAAACAAAAAAACAAACAAACAAAAAAACATTTAAAGAAGAAATTATACCAATTCTACAAATACTCTTACAGAAAAAAAGAAAAGGAACATTTCCCAACTCATTTTATGAAGCCAGTATTATCCTAATACCAAAACTAGACGAAAACATTGTAAGAAAAAACTACCAATAGCCCTCGCGAGCAGACATAAAAATCCTTAATCAAAATCCAGTATTCGGAATACATAAAAAATTCTTACAACTGTTCGGTAAGAACAATTCCATTTTTTTAAAAGACTGTTTGAGAGAGCGGGGGGTGGGGGGGGGAGAGGGACAAGCAAACTCTGAGAAAGCACCCTGACACAGGGCCTGGATCCCAGGACCCTAGGATCATGACCTGAGCCAAAGTCAGATACTTAACGGGCTGAGCCATCCAGGTGCCCCCTAGAACAATTCCATCTTAAAATGGGCAAAAGATTTTAATAAACACTTCAAAGAAGATATATGAATGGTCATTAAGCACATGAAAATATACTCAACACCATTAGATGTTAGAGAAATAAAAATTAATACCACAATCAGATACCACTACACACTCTAATAGCTAAAATTTACAAGACTGACAAAATAGGTGGTGGGGAGCAACTGGCTTGCACATATATTTGTTAAGAGTACAAAATGATACAACCACTTTGAAAAACTTTTTGGTATAGATAAATTATAATTTACCTTATAGAAAGTTAAACATATTTTAAATAATCTCCGCCCAACGTGGGGCTTGAACTAACTACCCTAAGATCTAGAGTCACATGATCTACCGACTGAGCCTGACAGGAGCCCCAGTTAAACATATATTTACCATACAACCTGCAATCACACACCCAGGTACTTAAAAGAGAAATTAAAACATATGACAACAAGGGCACCTGGGTGGCTCAGTCGTTGGGCGTCTGCCTTCGGTTCAGGTCATGATCCCAGGGTCCTGGGATCCAGTCCCACATCGGGCTCCCTGCTCAGCGTGAAGCCTTCTTCTCCCTCTCCCACTTCCCCCTGCTTGTGTTCCTGCTCTCGCGCTCTGTCAAATAAATAAATCTTAAAAAATATATGACAACAAAAGACTTGAAAATGAATATTCATAGCAGTTTTATTCATAATGGACATAAATTGGAAAAAATCCAAATGTCCATTTACTGGAAAATGCATAAATTGTGTTAAATCCATACAATGAACTATTACTTGGACATGAAATGAATTACTGAAATACACACTAACAAAGATAAATCTAAAAAGCTATATACTAAGTGAGAGGAGCCACACACAAAATGCTATAGTGTCCGAGTCCACGTATATGAAATTTTAGAAGAAGTAAAACTACAGTAACAGAAAGCAGATCACTGGCTCCCAGGAGCTGAAGGTAGGGGAAGAGAATTGACTACTGCTACAAACTCAAATGTGTATGTGTCCCCAAATTCGTATATTGAAGCCCTAATCTCCGATGTGATGGTATTTGGAGGTAGGGCCTGCGGGGTGATAATATAAGGTCATGGGGATAGAGCCCTCAAGAATTAGTAAGGGACTTCAGAGAGATGATCTCTTTCTCCGCCCCGTGAGGACACAGCAAGACAGCCATCTGCAAACTAGAAAGAGGACTGAAACCAAATCTGCTGTCACCTTCCCAGTCTCCATAACTGAAAAATACACGTCTGTTTAAGCCATCCAGTCTATGGTAATTTGTTATAGCAGTCCAAGCCAAGACAATTATAAAGGGATATAAGAAGCTTTTTGAGATGATGGAAATATTCTGTATTATGGTTGTGGTGGTGGTGGTGGTGGTGGTGGTGGTGGCTATAAAACTCATCAAATTCATCAAAACTTATCAAATTGTACTCAAAAATCAGTGAATTTTATGTAAGTTATTTCAGTAAGGCAGATTCTGAAAAAAATCAACGCAACCTATTCCCCTTAGCACTTTTTTTTTTAAAGATTTTATTCATTCATGAGAGAGCCCGAGTTGGGGGAGGGGCAGGGGAGAGGGAGAGGCAACCCTGAGAACATGACCTGAGCCCAAGGCAGATGCTTAACTGACTGAGCCACCCAGGTGCCATCCCCCCCACCCCTTAGCACTTCCATTTAATAAATGAGAGAATAAAGCAATACAACCAATTTATTAGTCATTTTGCAGAACAAAATTATTCTAATTAGTATCGTCTACTTCAAGGAGTACTGCCCATGAAGGTTATACTCCAATGTGATGAAAAACTAGAGCTGTCCATCAATTCTGACACTGCTCAAATTCAATTTAAAATGTTTTCCCTTGACCTGAATTCAGGAACTGGAAAATACAATTTTGAGTGTCTCCAATGGTGACAAAGTACTCCTTTGTGAATGAATTCTTGTGAATCCACTAACTCATCATGCCAAAATATTTGCTTAGAAAATAAAAAGTATTAGGAAGTTACTAATACTTATTTTCAACTCAAAATAGCTTTTTATATTGAGAAGCAAGGGCTTTTTTTAATTATTATTCCTATAAATTCCCTATCTGTTTAAGCATCAACAGATTATGCATATGCTTCCTATAATACATATGTCAAGACACATGAGGACATTCAAGTTCTAGGATATACGCTTAAAAATTAGTCTCAATACTTAAAATTATATCTAATATATCACTCACTGGGGCTTTAGAGATTAGGCAGATAAATTCACTAATTGTACAGAAAAGGAAAACAAAGGACTAGACTTCTGTTTGCAGGGAGAACTGGGCTAGGTGTTCTTATTAATTTCCTGTTTTTCCTCTACAGCAGTGCTTCTCAAACTTTTAAAATACATATGAATCATCTGGGGATCTTGTAAAAATGCATATTCTGATTCAATAAATCTGGAGGGAAGCCTGAAACTGCACATTTCTAACTCCAAAATGATTCCAACACTGTTAGTCTCAGAACCTAATGGAGAACCAAGGATCACCATATTTTACAGGTGTTTAGTACGTAAACTAATTTTATTTTGTAGTTTCTTCTGATGTAAAGTTTTTACAGAAGGAAAAAAGTTTTCAAGCTAAACTATAATCCTGTATTCTTCCTAAGAGACTGCTAATACTCTGATATAACTAACCACTCCAGCCTAGCCACTGAGGATTCTGGAAAAAGTGAAAAAAGGCAGTGAACATAGACATCCCTACTTTAAAAATATAAGTGTAGAAAACGTTTTAATATGTTAACATGATATATAGATGGAGTTGAAAATTATTGGTCTATTGGTCTGCAGTCATCATCGGCCACCTGAGTGAGCTTTCTAACAGTGCTGGGCTTCCCTCCCCCCTCCCCCCAGACAGATGCAGCCCAGAAGAATATTGACAGACACAAACTTGGACTTCCATAATATGGTTTTTTTGAAAAAGAGAAGCAGAATCAGGGACTTCAAGAAAATTTTTAACTATTTGCTCCTATAAAACAGTGTTATTAAGAACTCATAAGGTTAAAATTCTCTCACATAAAACGGAAACTACAATGCAAACTGCAAAAATAAAAACTTCAAAGATTCCAGAAGACCTATTAACAATGTCAGATATCAGGTACTTTCGTACATTAGCTTTGCCCCCTTTGCTAATCATTTTGCTAAAAAATGCTTTTAAAGAGTATCTAATTAATTCATCTCCTTCCTTCATTACTGTCAAATCAAGAGATACACAAAAGTTGTTTTCTTAGAACATTCACATATTATTTTCCACTTGAAAACTACTGTTTCCATAGTAACCAGCACTGATGTCACAGAATTTTTGCTGTTCCCATTTAAAGAACACTGAGGCATAAAAATGTTATGAATTTAACTTAATAGATTAAACAAATGTAAAATAGATTACAACTGTATAAACACAAGGTATTTTTCCCAAAGCTTATCACCAAATATTAAGCAGTTCTTAAAGCATACACTTAAATATAAGTGTACTCTGAGGGAAAAAATTTTCAACTAAAGTTAATTTAAATTAGTTTAAATGAGGATACAGTTTATGAAGTCAATTTTGTTAGCTAGTTAAGAGATGCTAGAATAATGGCTCAGGGGACTCTAAACAACAACACGGAAATTCAGAAAAATTCTACTGAGTGAATCAGCAACAAAGGTTTTTCTCGATTTTCTTCTAAAGTTAAGTCTTGTGGAAAATCTCACCCAAGTTACCCCAGGGGTCTTGCATCTGCTCTTAAGTACTTTTTTTGAGGGGGGGTGGGGAAGATATACTTTTGTTCTGCAGTCCCAGTTTTTGAAGAATCAGAGTACGCAATACTGAAAAAATTTTTAGGGAAGTTATTTATATGCTACAAGAATTCTTACACTTACGCACAGGGGGAAAAAAAACGTTCCTTGTCCACTGAAGTACTATTTGAAACTGCCAAAAAAAAAAAAAAAAAACACGGAACAATCTAAATATTCATGGATAAATAAACCATGAAATAGAAAGCCAAGGGGCGCCTGAGTGGCTCAGTCATTAAACGTCTGCCTTTGGCTCAAGTCATGATCCCAGGGTCCTGGGATCGAGCCCCTCATCAGGCTCCCTGCTCCACGGGAAGCCTGCTTCTCCCTCTCCCACTCCCCGTCTGTGTTCCCTCTCTTGCTGTGTCTCTCTCTGTTAAATAAATAAAAAATCTTAAAAAATAAATAAATAAAAAGAAATAGAAAGCCAAAATTAATGAGTAAGATATAAGTGTGTATACATGGATAAACTTCAAAACCAATGTCGAATGAAAAAAACAAATCAAATCACAAGTACATGCTCTGGGCAACTTACTAAAAATTTTTTAAATACAGGGCGCCTGGGTGGCTCAGTTGGTTAAGCGACTGCCTTCGGCTCAGGTCATGATCCTGGAGTCCCTGGATCGAGTCCCGCATCGGGCTCCCTGCTCGGCAGGGAGTCTGCTTCTCCCTCTGACCCTCCCCCCTCTCATGTGCTCGCTCTCATTCTCTCTCAAATAAATAAATAAAATCTTAAAAAAAAAAAAATTTTAAATACAGCACAATACTGTATGTCATTTATTTTAAAAATACATATAAGGGGGCGCCTGGATGGCTCAGTTGGTTAAGCATCCAACTCTTGATCTCAGCTCAGGTCTTGATCTCAGGGCTGTGAGTTCAAGCCCCACGTTGTGGCTCTACACTGGGTGTGGAGCCTACTTAAAAAAAGGATACATATTTTATAAGACTATCAAAAAACCAGGAAACATGAATGCCAACTTCAAGATAAGTATGTGTGTGTGTGTGGTATGTGTAGGGAGGGAAGAAAAGAAGAAAAAGATTTTGGGAGAACCCTTCAACTTGTACAGTGACATTTTGTTTCTCTTTAAAAATGATTCAAAACAATTAGGGCAAATACTATGCATTAGATCTAGGCAATGGGCACTTGGACATCTATAATATTTTTCTATCATTTTTATAAGTTTGAAGTATGTTACAATCATTTTTAATGAAGACTTTTAAATTACTTCAGAATTTACTTCCACAGAAAAAGTAACTTCTATTTATTGAATGACTCTGACTTTAGGATAGACACTCTGACAGGAACCCTCTCAACGACCCTGAAACTTAGCAATTATTCCCATTTCAGAGTGAAGAAATACAGACAAAATTTTTTTAAAAAAAAGAGGGGCACCTGGGTGGCTCAGTTGGTTAAGCGACTGCCTTTGGCTCGGGTCGTGATCCCGGGGTCCTGGGATCGAGCCCCACATCGGGCTCCCTGCTCAGTGGGAAGCCTGCTTCTCCCTCTCCCACTCCCCCTGCTTGTGTTCCCTCTCATGCTGTCTCTCTCTCTCTCTCTCTCTCTCTCTGTCAATTAAATAAATAAATAAAATCTTTTAAAAATAAATAAATAAATAAAATTTTTTAAGAAAGAAAATGGAGTATATATGCATCAAGATTTCTATCTGGGTTTTTATATTAAGTCCATGCTGTTTCCTCTATACCAAACTTTCAATGTTACAGGGTAATTCTTACAAAAATCACTGTTCCCCAGTGGTATAGCCATGGGAAAGGAGACACAAATCAGTTCATATTTTGAAAAGATGTTTATCACTTAAATCCCTGATATCAGTTCATCTATTCTTATAAGTAAAAAATGACACGTACAGTTATGTATGGGCTTAACGAATTTAATTTTGTTTAGTTGGGAGAGGTGAACTGATAAACATCTAATATTTGAGATTTTTAGATCCTTAAAGTCCTGGATTAAACTGGAGTTCTGGAAAAAAAAATAGAGTAACCAAAATAATCAAAACTACAGATACCTAAGTCTTCCTTGACAGATCACCAGGGAAAAAAAAAATGTTTGCTATAGCACAGTCAATCCGTATGTAATTTAATTATGGATCTGAGTTATACTGACAATATTTTTAAAAAAAATTTTTTTTAAAGATTTTATTTATTTATTTGACAGAGAGAGAGATAGTGAGAACAGGAACACAAGCAGGGGGAGTGGGAGAGGGAGAAGCAGGCTTCCTGCCGAGCAGGGAGCCCAATTTGGAACTCGATCCCAGGACCCTGGGATCATGACCTGAGCCGAAGGCAGACACTTAACAACTGAGCCACCCAGGCGCCCTATACTGACAATATTTAATCAGCCAAAACCACACCATAAAACAGTGAGTCCCATGTACACTAAAGCTTAAGAACCAGCTGGGTGGCTTGTTTGGGATACAGACTCTTGGACCTCAACTCCAGAGTTGATTCAGCAGATCAGAAGTGGAGTCCAGGAATCTACATTTGTAACAAGCACCCCACTGACAACCACCAAGGTCATTACTGTGCAAGGAGGTTAAAGGACTAGAAGTGGGAGTGCATAAGTCTTTATTCCTTCAGCAAACATTCACTGAACACCTACAACATGGTTCTAAGAATTGCAAGATTCACTAATGAACAAATTAAAAAAAAAAAATCCTACCCTTAGGAGTTTATTACATCCTAAAGATGAGGAAATAGAAAACAAATATATGACATAGGCTAGTATTAAGTACTACGAAGAAAAATAAAGCAGGTTAAAGGAAATGAAAACAGGGGCTTGCTATTTCATAAAAGAATGATCAGGCAAAGCTTCCCTAATAAGGAAACATTTGAGCAGAGAACTGAAAGAAGTGGATATCTGGGAGAAGGGGTGAAAACATTATTCATAACTTTCTCACTCTTCGAAATAATTTAATGCATGAAATAATTTTAGGTGTACCTTCTACTATAGAAGAGGGAAAAACAGGGTCTATTCTGGGTTAATAACCACATAATATATCTCTTTAATCCTCAAAATCATTTTGTTGGGTAAACTATGAGTTTCCCTGTTTATATATAAAGGAGGACAATGAGGTTCAGATTAAGCAATTTGCAAGGACATATATTTCCTAAGTAATCAAATCTGTATGCACACTCAGGTCCTAGTCAAATCCATCATCTTCCAACTATGCCAAATGAGCATGTTTGCTGAATAAACTCAGAGCTGAATTGTTACGTGCTCAAGATTTCTAGAAAGCTGGAAAAAAGTACCAAAACCACAATTTGTTTAAAAAAATAAAGAGGGGTTTATTTCTCATCTTTATAACAAATCTTGGCATACAGCTATTCTTCCCTCTTTCAAAAAATTTCTTTGTCAAAATTTATTTATGCAGTCAGCAAAGCGTTTATACCATCCCCCAACAGGTGGGAAACAATCTTTTTTCTCTTCATAAGCTTTCTAGAAGGGCAAATTTTAAATTGCAGGCATTTAAAATGAGATACAATAAAATTATATTTGCCCATCTTTGATAAGATATGGATATATAATTTACATGTAAATAAATGTGTAATTCATTGTTTCATACAGTACACCTATACAATGTGTCATGAATAACTGAGGAAGGGCCCCCACCCCACCTACTTCAAGCTAGTAGTAATTAGAGAGCAAGGCATTATACTAGATACTAGAGAAATACAATTTGCTGATGATAATGGTTCTTACTCTCAAGGCTTCAACACAAACAAGTATAAGAGAACAGTAAAGAAAGCGCTATGTTAGATTATTTAGCTAGTGTTATCAATGAAGACATCCTGGAGAAGGCTGCATCTCTGAGCCCTGAAAATCAGATTAAGGCTAACCTTAAAAGTTTAGGCTAAGAATACTGGGCATTATCCTGAGAGCCAAGGAAAATTTTGAGGCAGAGGAGTGACAGGATCAAAGCTGTGCTACAGAGATAAACCAAAAGTGATGAGTAAGAAGTATAATGAGAATCTAAAAACAGGGAAATCAGATATTAAGTAACTAGAAGAGCCTAAGCATAAGGTGAGAAGCCCAAAGTCAGAAGGTGACAGTAAAAATGGGAAGCACTGCATGTGAGAGCTAGCCAATTCTTCAACATCCTTCTCTGAACTAGGCAACAGAAAACACTAAATCATTCCATATTTCTATAAGGAACATATACTTTTCTTATAAGCCTTTATAAAACAACAATGCACTAAATTTCCATTTCCAAAAGTAATTTTGGCAGTTACTCTAAGACTTTCTAACACAGAGATCAGGAATCCATCAAAACCAGAGTAGGTTTCCTTGAATCAGGCAAACCACTGAATCATTCCCTTTTGGCCCCAAAATTAACTCAGTAGTGAGTTAAAGATATTAAATCCATAGAAAAAGCTACTGAAATTTGGGATAACCAGTGAGCAAAGGAGTCATTAATACACACACAGACCCAAGCTTAAATTTAGAATAAGGTTTTTATGACAAATCTCAGGTATCTGCCAAGACTCTGGAAATAAGTTGCTACATTCCATTTTGCCACAACTCTCTACCTCAGATGGCTCATTATAGCAGCACTTTATTTCTTAAAAAAAAAAAAAGAAAGAAAATTATTAATTTGAGAGCATGTGCACACCCCCACCCCCCGCAGGGAGAGAGGGACAAGCAGACTCCCCACTGAGCGTGGAGCCTGACAACACGGGGCTCAATCCCAGGACCCTGATATCATGACATGAGCTGAAGTCAGATGCCTAACCAACTGAGCCACCCAGATGCCTCTACAGCAACACTTAAAAAAAAAAAAAAAACAAACAAAGAGAGGTATACACTCAAATCCCAAACTTGGCTCAATACAGGCAAAATTCCTACTAAGAGAATAGCTGTAAGAAGAAGGGAACAGGGGCGCCTGGGTGGCTCAGATGGTTAAGCGTCTGCCTTCGGCTCAGGTCATGATCCCGGGGTCCTGGGATCGAGTCCCGCATCGGGCTCTCTGCTCCTTGGGAGCCTGCTTCTCCCTCTGCCTCTCTCTCTCTCTGTCTCTCATGAATAAATAAATAAAAATCTTAAAAAAAAAAAAAAAAAAAGAAGAAGAAGGGAACAGTGCAAAACAGACAAACATCCTTCCAAGTAGATATATGTGACTAATTTGAAAAACAAAAGGGATAAAAAAGTCAGAGGTTCTCACTATACTCTCTTTTTATCCTTTCTCTAGTTTGGCAACTTTTAAGAGTACACATCAGGATTCCTTGCAGTAGATAAATGCAGATGCTCAAAAACAGGAGTGAGGGAACACATCTCCATAGTTTTTAAGAAGTCACATTTACAGGTATTCAGAAAGTTTTTCCAGGAATCATCCAGTTATTTAAATCAATTCTTTGCTTGACTTGGCTACAAAAACAGCCCATATTCTCTTTTTATTACACATGCTCTACCACCATTTGATCCTTCAGTTACCTCTATCTAATTGCTTTTAAATACTTTTTAAACAAATTCTTAGAAAGGAGAGACAAGTGCTTAAACTATTTTGAAAAAACCTTACCAAACACTGCCTTTTTATCTTGAAACAAGTGGTATATCCTACACTCTGCCTCCTAAGACCTACCCATTCTTCAAGGCCTGACAAAGCCCACCCTCCTCCATGAAGTCTTCCTCAGTAACACTAGCACACAAGTAATTCCTACTTGGAAATTATAAACTTAAATGATACACTTTACTGACAAATATGCATAAGGTCTATTTGATCTCCCAACTACATGAAAGTTTAGAACAGGGATTTGTTCTACACTTTTCTACACAGGTACTCATTACAAGCAACTGAGAAGCCCTTTCCTAAGGTAGGTGCTCAATATGTCAACTGATAACATCAAGGGGAAAAAGCTAGTTCTTTGTCTAAAAATGGTCTTGTATCAGCCTGCCCTCCTCCACCTCTTTACTCCCAAAGAAAACTAACTTCTTTACCCTGAAGGGGTGATAACTTTGTACACTCAATACAAGCCAAGTGCTTTTAAGATATTATCTTTTAATCTTAAACTTCCAAAGTAAGTTTTTTTCTTAGTTAAGGAAGCGGAAACTTGGTGGTGTTGACAATCCGAACCAAGCGCCTAAGCTAGAAGCTTCTACCACACTATGGGGCACCAAAGCAGATACCCATACTCTGCCATTAAAGAGTGAGGAATAAAAAATTTTTCAGGAAGAATTCAAAACAGTTAAAAACAAAACAAAACCCTATGGCACCATACCTAAAAATTCAAAAGAGACCAGCACCAATAAGTTGAAAAGTTACCAATTTAAGAAAAACACTCATACGCAACCATTTTAAATGGTTTTTTTTCCCGAAAACACAATATTCCCCCCAAAATCCCACAAAATTAAAAAGCAAATATGAAAAAGAATTTCTTATGAACAAAAGGACTTTTACAAAGCAGTAAGAAAAACAGAGAAATGGTCCAAGAATATGAAAATGCAATTAATAAAAAGAATTCACATTCAGTTACCATATTAAAATTTAAACATCAACTGTAATGAAAGAAATACAACAGTAAGATCCTTTACCTATGTGTTGGCATTCGTTTTTAAATAACACCACCCACTTGTGAACAAAAGTATTTGCAAACAAGTACAAACCTAACCCAAACGAACACAGAATAAATCAGAACTTTCTGAATGGATTTGCTGATGTGTCTTCAATATTGAAAAGTATAGGTGGTTCAACCCAGAAATATACTTTTAAGACCTTATCCTAAAGGTCAAGATTTATCTACAAACATGTTTAGCCAGCATTATTCACAAGAAATAACCCCATATCTAGAAGGAGGATTAGTTTAGTACTACAATGCCACTTTAAAAATCATGTTGTAGACATTATTTAATCACACAGGGAAATACAATATAAAAAGTAAGTTACAGGGGCGCCTGGGTGGCTCAGTTGGTTAAGCAACTGCCTTCGGCTCAGGTCATGATCCTGGAGTCCCGGGATCTAGTCCTGCATCGGGCTCCCTGCTCGGCAGGGAGTCTGCTTCTCCCTCTGATCCTCCCCCTCTCATGCTCTCTGTCTCCCATTCTCTCTCTCAGATAAATAAATAAAAAATCTTTAAAAAAAAAAAAAGAAAAAGTAAGTTACAAAATTACAGTAAGATCCCAATTTAGAAAAAATTAAATTATGCATTAAAAAAGGGTATATACTAAAAGACGTATACCAGAATGCTAACAGTGCTTACCACTAGTTGATATGATTTTTACTTTCTTCTTTTTTATTTGTATTTTCCAAAGTATCTACAAAGATTTACTGCTTTTGAAATTTAAAAAAGAAAAATTAAAACTTTTACAAGGTATAAATTACCCATGACTTATATTAGATTAAGAGCCATGATCACAAGCTCTAATCAATCACAAGTTTAGCTGTAATTTAAAGGCAGTAAATTTCTATCTTAATATCTAATTGTAAGACTTTTGGCATCAACAACATTGTTCAACCTTTCCGAGAACTTCTACCCTACACTTCAGAATTTGCGAAACAATACCCAAGGCCACTGCCATTCTCCTGCAATAAAAAGCCTCTCAACTCTAAACAAAAACTCCACAAGATCATATTGTAGTATCTATTTTAAAATTAAAGTGCTGGGGCGCCTGGGTGGCTCAGTCGTTAAGTATCTGCCTTGGGCTCAGGTCATGATCCCAGGGTCCTGGGAGCCCCACATCGGGCTCCCTGCTCAGCCAGGAGCCTGCTTCTCCCTCTCCCGCTCCCCCTGCTTGTGTTCCCTCTCTTGCTGTGTCTCTCTCTTTCTGTGTCAAATAAATAAATCTTTAAAAAAAAAAATTAAAGTGCTGATGAAAAGAGCAATTTCTGAAGATGTGATTAATAACTTACGTTCAAAAAAATCTAACAAGGGTATTCGTGTCAGTTTCTCTACAATTTACTTCAAAAACAACTCACCCCCCCTTTCTGATAAAAGTAAACTTAATCCAAGTTTTAATATCTCATAAACCCATTCATTCAAATATGAAATGAGCTCATTTAGCATGCCAATTCCATCCCCCTTTTAAAAGAGTTTCGTGGGGCGCCTGGGTGGCTCAGTCGTTAAGCGTCTGCCTTCGGCTCAGGTCATGATCCCAGGGTCCTGGGATCTAGCCCCGCATCCGGCTCTCTGCTCAGCAGGTAGCCTGCTTCTCCCTCTCCCACTCCCCCTGCTTGTGTTCCCTCTCTAGCTGTGGGTCCCTGTCTGTCAAATAAATAAAATCTTTAAAAAAAAAAAAAAAAAAAGTTTCGTTATAGAAGGCTTTAAGATTTCTAAAGTGCCTTCAAAGATTATCTATTTAATAATCAAAAAAAAGAAAAAAACAAAAACCTTTAAGTTTGCTAAGGCAGATATTACCTACCAGGAAGGAAAAAATGTTATTACAGAGCTAGTATTATAATCCAAGCCTCCATTCTAATTCCATTCTGAAGATCATAATAAGTTTATAGAATTCAAAAGTTAAAATATATCCTAATCACTATTCATGACTCTAAATGATTACATGTAGGGGGAAAAAAGCTTTTAATGGGATTCACAATTTGTGGGGGGAAAAGCTTTTAATGGGATACACAATTTGTGTACTTTCAAGTCAATCATTCTTTAGGCATTTTTGCACAAAACAGACCCTAGTTAGATTCTGCACATTTACTATCTGAAAAGTAAATGCACTCTACTTGAAAACTGCCATGACCTTAAGAAATTACTTCATATTTTCATACTGAAAATAAACAATTTCAGAAGATTATTTTGCTATGATTGATTCTCTAAAGCGCAAGTTTATTAAAATGAAGCTGGTGAAAAGTATGAATGTATATTTTTATCTTATAAAAACTGAACAAAGGTTTTTCAAGTCGTGTATTTTGAAACTTAAAACTTTTTGTTCAAAATAACTACACATTATAGCAATACTACCATCAACAGAATGTCTGCCACTGGGTTAAGCACTTTTTTCACATTTAGTACTTGCAATATCCCTAATCATGAACACATTATCAGCATTTTACAGGTAAAGTTAAAAATTTACCTACCACCTCTGCCCAAACTAAACCTTTGTCCACACTGCAGGAAAAAAAAATTAGAAGAAACTGATTGCAAATATACACATGTATATATAACAGCATAAGTAGCCAAATAGGCACATTCTTACATAAGCATTACAGTCTCTTACACAGGCAGCTTTACAATTTATAAAACATTTGTACCTATCACTGCCACTGTTGTTTCCCACAACAGTCCTATTATGCGATTACTATCACTGCTGTGTGTGAAGGGTTTCAAGGCTCAGAGAGTTAAGTCAGCTTTTGATTCCTTTCCTTATTCTTTCCCACTGCATTAACTTACTTCTATATAATTAAAAAAACATTGCCCCCACAATCAGAGCATTATGCAATAAAAGGAGGAAATGTACTATAGACCCTTGATATGCATCCTTCATAAATTACATAGCTCACAAGTTATTAGTTACCGGTTATTTTGACTCTAGTCATAGAAATATAATTTGTATGAGTAATTTTCATTAAGCTGGTACATTACCAAGGAATCCCCTAAATTCTATTTGTACTGGCCGGAAAACTAAACCCCAAATCAGTCAAAAGTGCATACTACCTCCTTGGGAAAACAAAGTACATATATGTTAGTCTTTCATGACTTAACAGTTGCTTCTAATAGATTACCATCTGCCCATAAAACCAACTACCTACAGCTATCTGTCCCACAGTAGATAGAGAGGGTGGTTACTTAAGTACACATTTTATAAAAATCTACCTAAGTTTAGCAAATATGTGTACACCTAAACACACAGAGATATGATTACCAATAACTTGAAAAATCATTTGTAAAATAGTTATCTTGGCTTTACACTTATTTCATACTTCTTAATGTCCTTAACAAGCAAAATTGTTCTACTTCATGAATTCTACTTCTTTCTACATCTACCTTCTCCCTTCTTACTTGAAAATTTCCCACTCCACTTAGTGACTTGCTCTATCTTTACTTATTAACCGCACCAATTTCTCATTAGTATGACTTCAGACATCATTCATTCAACAGTTTTACCGAGACATTTCTAATTGTGTATTTGATAATTTTCAATGAAGAAAGGCTCCTACTCTCCTCCAAGTCCACAGCACTAAGACTGCCTCTGAGTAGTTTCTTTGACTGTAGACAAGTTAAAATCACTCCCTCCAATGGGACTCCCTCAAAGGAAGATTTTAAGGGGGGCAAAAAAAAAAAAAGGCAAGATGTTTAAAGCGCTTTATAAAATATCAAGGATTATGCTATTGCCATCATTATTTTCAGGATAATGGGGGGTTTTTTGGCTATTCATTTTTAAAGCTATAGAGAAAGCACTCAACCATTCTTGAGTGGTGGTGAGTGAAGGAAAGAATGTTAGGGTTCGAAGCCATATGGCCAAGAAAGAATTCTTGAGACATCTTTGGTGCAAAAAGGTGATTTTATTAAATCACAGGGACAGGACCCATGGTTTATTAAAGCACAGGGTCAGGACCCATGGGCAGAAAGAGCTGCACTGGGGTCACGAGGAGCAGCCCATTACATACTTTCAAGTTGGGAAGGGTTAGAGATAGCATAAGTCTCTAAGGAATTTTGGAAGCAAGGTTTCCAGGACCTTGAGGGGGCGAGCTATTGTTAGGAAAAGATCATTTATTACTGTCTAATAACCGGAGTCATGAGACCTTCAGATGTATATCGGTGGTCCATATGCTTGGGGGATGATTGCCAACAAGTATCTTGGGGGTTTAGAGATAAAGGAAATTTCTAAAAGAATTTTTACATGTTAAAGTAGACTTACAGGATCCTGAGGGTCAGGCTAAGACTGCCTTTTGCCCTTAGCAAAGTATTAACATTGAGGCAGTTGAGTCCCTAGAGGAATGTCACTCCGCCTGTTTCAAGGACTTGTCAACGAGCTGTAGGTAGTAAGGAAATTTAATTTCTCTTCTGTCTCTGTTTCCCAGGTCAGGAACAGTAAAGGAGAGGAAGAAACTTACATGAGTAATGAATTCATTGGGGGATTAAGTTCAGTGACTCAACATTCACATCTATCGTCCTTAATAACACACCTGGATTTTAAAACACTAAAATGGTCAATCAGAATACCATTACACTTAAAAAAAAAAAAAAGGCTACTTCCCTGCAGCCACCCCAGAAAAAAAACCTCCCTCTGTAAAGCAGTAAATCACCATTACAAAAAAGTTTTAACTTCCAATCCCATTCCTTACATTTGTCTCTTAACCTTGAGAGCCTGCCAAGAGGCTCTGCTTACAATTGTGCGTCAAATAGGTCTTCCAATTGAGCATAAACAGATTTTTAAAATGCAACCACGAACTGAACGGACCACTTTATGTATTCAGAGAGGAGCCACCCATCACCACAAAGGAAATACCAGTGTAAAAATCAGGAATTCGGAGGTTGCAGTATTTAGTATAGCTCATGATCAACCTTGTGCAACCACTACCAACAGAGTGTGTTGTCATGCATCAAAAAAACCAATACAATTTTATTCTCTAATGAGTATCAATAAAAGAAGTGATGGAAACCACAAAAAAAAAAAAAAACGCATCTTGCTAAAGAGTCTCGAAATTGTAAAAATATGCCTTGAACTACAGCATGGAACGAGGTGACAGTCTTCCAGGTACTCTTTAACAACTGCTTAATATCAGACAGATGGAAAAAGCACAATTTTGGAAAAGGTCTAACAATTTCAAGAAAGTTACTTTCATCTGTGAATATTTAAGAACTTTACCCTAAAGTTAAAACACACTGGCAAACTAAAATCGAATCCCAAAATAGGTGCGCCCAACTTAAAGCCAGAATCTCATTTTAACTCACGGTTTATTTTCCCTGTAATAAATACCTCTTTGCTGTATGTAAGACAGCTCTTTCTTCCCCAAATAATTTCCAAGAGATTTAATCATCCTACAAAGCCATTAAAATACAAGAGTAGGTAAGAGCTTTACAAAGATCCTACATTCCTAAAGAGCGTAAGGATTTCTCTTAAGAGACACAAAGCACCTTCCTTAGACTAAACTACTAGAGTGGCACCTGACTCACCCCAACTCAATTCAAGTTTACTTATCCAGAAAGCAGAGGGAGACAGAGAGTTCCTTATACACTGTCAAAAATAGCCGAGTCCCTACTCACTCACAGCCTGTTGGCTCTGACTTTAAACACAAATCTTAAGAAGTTTTATTTGGATTTTAATGTCGTATTGAGTGACTACAGAGCAAATGAAAAGGTTTCAGGCAGTCATTTGATAGGTATGGTTATCAAGGGAAGGGATACCTCCAAGGGGGGGGGGGGACACACAAAAACCTGTGAGTAGCAGAATGTTCAATAAATGGCGAGCCCTATGTATCAACTCTTAAGAATCACATCTCAGTGTACCACAAAATAAAAACGATGTTCATAACCATGACTAAGTCATAAAGTTATGCTTCTAGTAAGGCAAGTACATAAATCACTTTGAAAATACATCTAAAACAGTTACCTTAAAATATATATAAATAAATAAATGCAAGAGCGAACACACAACATACACACCCGTAGGGTCCAAAAGATCTAAATCAATCCATCAGCATTCCAAAACTAATTACTTGAGAATTCCAACCAGAAGAAATCTAAGGCAAAACCTCTGGGGGGGGGGGGGGGGGGGGTATTTTTCTATGTAAACAGTTCTGTCAAGTGCTTTTGTTGGCAAGCAATAATAAAATAAGCTTTATTTCCTGTTCTTTCTCCCGTATCTGAACTCTAGTTTGTCATCACCTCTGACATATGTTCAGCACATCCAAAGGTTACTATAAATGATGCAATATATTTCACGTAAACTTTTCTACTGAAGTTAGTCTTCACGGATAACACCTTATCAAAATGTTTTACATTTCATCTTACAAAACCTTTATCAGACTGTGGAAAGAGAGGAATCTGAAGAACACAAGTTCACATTTAGTGTAGTTTATAAACTCTTAATGTATGCCATGGCCGTACTTACCTAACCGCAAGCTTTTACTATTTATAAGCCTTTGAAAAACTTTATGCCTTTAAGTACTATCAAAATTCTCAATCAGGATTTCATGCGTTCAATTCACGCCAGAGCGAAAGATCAAATGCTGAACTCCTAAAAATAGGGGTGTTATGAGAGGGACACACAACACTCCGCTGCCAAAGCAAACGCGTCTTGGAGGGAGCAGGGGCGCTCCTTGTCCACGTACAGTAGCAGCTCACATTCAGCAAAACCGGGGAGCGAAGGATCAGGTGACTTCACACCGCAGACACTCCAGTCTGACCGGGCCTTACTATGCCGTCTGAGTGACTAGGAAACTGCTCACAACCCTAGTTTAACAACTAAATCCGGACTTGCATCCCAGCCACGCGCAACCCGCGCCAATGGGCTCGGGGGCCGAGGAGCCCTAGAACGCGAGCCCCGGGGCACAGCCCTGGCCTGCGGACTGCGGTTCCCTCCTGGAAGGGTGTCTGGAGAGCTTTGCGACCTGGCAGCGAGGTGTCTGCTCCCCCCGCGCGCTCCGCGTCCTCCTCCTCCGTGGGGGCCCATAAAGCTCTGGCCACCCCTACCTCCCTTTCTGACAGAGCAACAGAGCGCAGAGTGCCCGCCAAGAGACAGATCGCCCTGCCGCGTCCGGAGCTCTCCTGCACCTAGCCGCGGCGTCACCGACCTCCCCGCGCCCCAGGTCTGCGACCCCAGCTCGAGGCCGCCCCCTCAGGTCGGGGCGGACGCGGCGGCAGCCACACGGAGGCAGCCACGCGGCGGGCGGGCAGGGGGCCGGGCCGGGCGCAGACGCGCTCGCCGCCCGTTCACCCGACAGCAGCGGGAGCCGCGGCCCCAGGGCCGCCCTTTCAGGCCGCGCGCCGCGGAAGCTCGGCACGCTGCGGGGGCTAGGCCCGGCGGCCGTCAGACGCGGCGGCAGGAGGAGAGCTGAACCAGCCGCGGCCGACGACCCCGCCGCCTGCGGCCGGTGTCCGCGGGTCCGAGCGGCCCGCGCCCTCTCCGCACCCGGGCCCTGCGGCCTCCGCTCCCCCGGCGCGTACCTAGGAAGGTCGTGGACGAGACGTGGTTAACCCCGGTGCTTGGGTCGCTAGTCCGCCGCCGGCGCCGCAGCCCCTCGTGCGGCTGCAGCCTCCGCGCTGCCTCGTCCCCCTCCGCCATCTTGTACCGATTTAAAATTAACTCCCCACTGACGTCAAACGCCGCCGCCGCTTTATCAACCTCCCGGGAGCCGGCGGGGCGCCCGTGGGTCCTAGCGCCGCCGGTAGCCAGCGCCTCCTTGTCCTCCCCACGCTCTCTCCCCCGTCCCGCCCATCGGCGCCCTCGCTCCGCCTCCGCTCTGCCAACCTCCCTGCCTGCCTGCCCGCCAGTCGCTAGGTTTTCCTGGCCTTCCACTTCTAGAAGGGATTGGGCGGCGCCCCCGCCGCGATCGCCTCGCACCGCACCGCTCTGAGCTCAGTACCACACCCCCTTAGCGCTGAGCCGGTCCGTGTAAACGCAGAAGGGATCTCCAGAGAACCAAGTCCCTCCTTCCCAGTTCAGTAACCCAATTCTTTTTACTGCTCTTCTTCATAATCGTTAACTCGTGTCCTGCGCTTGAGGTTGCTTTCACACGCCTTTCTCTTTTTTATCCCCCACTTCTCCCCCACAGCTATTTTCCTCCTGCCTGTCTGCCCCCCTCGCAAGCTTTACCTTTTGATCTTTCCTCGTCCAAGTCCCTAATGTTGCTTCCCCTCCGGAGACCATCTTATGGTTTATTTGCAATAGTTCCCATCTGCTTATGAGACCCTCCACCTATCTTCCTGTCTGTGCATACCGTTTCCTGCTCCTAGTACCTGCAGGGACAAGCCAGAAAGCACTGTCATCAGAAAATGAATTGTAGCAGGTCCTTTACCAACTATGATGAACCTTCTTGTGTGAATCCAGTGATAGCCTGTAGAAAGTTCAGGTCACTTTTTAAAATAAATACCAGCCTGTGGAAACTTCTGTGAAACACGATCTCTTTTCTTTTGGATTTTTTACCATATCACCAAAGCATTAAAAACTCCTTTTCTTGGTAGAGATAGGTGTCCAGGTGTCCAGATTGCTATCTTGTCCAGGTCTTCTCACAAGTCTAAAAATCACGGCTTTTCATCCTGCATAATCTCTAGAAAAGCACTGGTGTCCTGGAAATTTGCACAGTGCCATTTTATCTGGGTTTTCATTGGGCTGTCGATTTATTCATCTGTTTTCTGTCTTTATGGAAAGGGATTTGGAGCTCCTCCTGGACTTCCTACTCCCTGCATCCTGGTTCAGTGCCCCTAAGCTCCCAGCCATGAGCCTGGCTTGATAATGGATTTTCTTTCATAATCTCCCTGTGCGGCATCTATTTAATGTTGTCCACAATCTGCTTTATGCAAGGTATCATCCTGGGCATAAAAGAAGATGCAAAAATGAGTATTTTTGCAGTCAAAGAATAACCTTAGAGTTAGCAGTTAACTTAGTACTCAGTGCACCCCATCACGGACCCCCAGAGACCTAAGGCTACACCCCTCCTAGTCTATTGACCTAACTGCTTTCCTTTTCACTATTAGACACTAGGCTGCTGCTACAGTGCCCTGAGCAGGTCCACACAACTCCTGACTTTAAGGAGTGTAGAGAAGCCAAATGGAAGTATAGTCAAGAGATTGAGCATTGTCCCACAGTCGCCCCAAATCTGTGCATGTTGGAAAGTCCTTTCTTCATTTTCCCCAGTCGGCTACCCCTCTTCAGTTTCTAATCCCAGTGAAACCTCAGTGTCACTTCAGACTTCTCTCTCCTCTCTCCTCCCCTCTGCACCAAACAAGTCTGTGTGAAGTTGGTTCTGACTTCTAAATCTCTGTCCAGGTCACCTCCTCTCCATCCCCTCAGTCTCCCTCTTGATTCAGCACCATCATGTCCCACTACCGTGAGGTAACGTTGCTGTGGGCCCTTCTCCCGTGGGTCCTCCACCCAGCCACTGGCTTAAGTTTTCTTCAATGCAGATCGGTTGATGTGATTTCTCTGCTCAGGATAAAGTCCATACTCTTCAGAATAGTTGACAAGGCCTTTCATGATTTGGGTCCTACCTATGTATTGAGCTTCATTTTTCACTACTCTGTCACTCATTCCTCATTTTTTTTTTCCATTTAACAAATGAATTTTGACACTGTCCTGTGTGCTGAACAACAAATAATGAACATGACCGACAAAACTGGTTTACTTAGCTGTTTGTTTTTTCTTTCTACAGCCCACACAGACCCCTCCAGCACAAGAAAGTGAGCTTCACAGGCTCAAAGATCTATCTTACTCAGGGGTAACCGGCTGGCTCAGTGGTAGAGCATGTGACTCTTGACCTTGGGGTCTTGAGTTCAAGCCCCATGTGGAGTGTGGAGATTACTTCGAGAAAATTCTGGTTCTACTGCTGATTCACCTAATGTTTCTAAACGTCCAGGTCTCATTTTTAATAACTAACTACATATAACAAAATTCTTATGGGATCAAATCAGTATATATCAGAGCCTTTTCTTGATTGCTAAATAGCTAACATTTATGAAATGTACTTTACATATGTTAAGTCATTTAATCCTTAAAACAATCCTAAGAGGTAAATGCTGTTAATATTCTCATCTTACAGTTAGAACAACTAAAGCGCCAAGAGGTTTAAAACGTGCCTAAGTGGCAGGACTGGCATTCAAAGGCAGGCAGTCTGGTTCCAGAGTTTATATTTGGATCCACTGTGACGGTGTTCAGTTTATACACTGTGAATTCCTGGAGGGCAGAAGCCATAGCTTATCCTTACAGCAGATACTTTGGGATTCTGCCTTCAGTTAGTGTAAATTGTATTAAAAACTATTTCTTCCAAATAAACAACTTTAAACATGTTTAAATCCTATTAATAAATGGGCAAAAGATGTCCACAGACAATTCGTAAAAAAAATATGTTATAAAAATGGACCTTAAACATGTGAGAAAATACTCAGTTTCACTCATAATAAAATAAATGCAAATTAAAATAACATTGAGGCACCATTTTTCATGCATCAGTTTGGCAAAAATTCAAAAGCTTATGATGACACTGGCTTATGATGGCAAGGACATGGGGGAAAACAGGCACTCACACGTTGCTTTCTCACTGAGAATGCAAAATGGTACAACCCCTACGGAAAGGAATTTGGCATCGTCCAACAAACTTCATCTGCGTTTACACTTTGACCTGCCTATCACACTTCTGGCATTAACTCTGAAGGTACAACTCCAGTAATACAAAAAAATACATTTGCACAAGGTAAATCACTGCAGCATTATTTGCGGTTGCAAAATATTAGAAACAAGATATCCAAGCATAGGTGATCAGTTAAATAAACTATGATAAATACTCATGATGGGGCAATTTGTATCTGTAAAGAGAGAAGAGAAAGATCTCTATGAACTGGTATGGAGTAATTCCCAAGAGATATTCTTAAGTGGAAAAATCAAACTGCAGAATAGTATATGTAGTATGCTACCTTTTGTGTAAGAGGGAGAAATAAGAAAACATGTGTATATCCACTTACTTGTCCAAAAAGAAACTCAGAAAGGTTAAACAGAGAACAACAGTTAGTTCCCTCTAAGAGGGGGTGGTGGAGGGAATAAGAAGGAATACAGAATGGAGTGACACTTTTCTGAGTATCCTGTTTTACATAATGTTGACTTTTGAAAACATGATCTACATGATCAAAACATAAAATTAAATCAACAAGGACAGGAAGGGGTACCTAAAACTGAAAGCAAACCAAATAAATGATTATAACAGTATCAAAATGAATAACAGAGCCCCACTGAAGAGGGAGAAAAAGAGCCAACTAATCCAAGTAATTTACAAACATAGAATTGGACTATAAATATTTCTCAGTCTTGGTTGGGATAGGGTGAAAACAGCAAACAAATCCTGAACATTTTCCAGTAGGCTTGTTTTCGTAGAGGTATGGGCAAAGCAATTTTGAATCTATTTTAGATGTATTATAGATCAGTAAATGTATATATATTTATATGATATATATATAATACTGATATATAATATATGATCAATCTATATAAATATATTTACATAATATATGCATATATTAGATATTATATATATACAAATATATAAATATATTTTAGATGAGTTATAGATGAGTAAATGTGTTGATATTGTTGAGAGGTAGGGTTCTTAATGGGGTAGAATGGACATATAAATAATGATAGGGGAAAAACAAGGTGGATCCTATGGGATGCAATAATTGAAGTTATTGATATGGACTGAAGATTTCTAAAACATGCATACATATATGTGTGTTTGCAAGTGTAAATATGCATGCATATACATATGTACAATATATACATGTATATGCATGCATATGTTTCCTTTTCCTATCCACGAAAAAGGCCTATAAGCAAAGACACCCAGGTAGCAACGATCATACCTAGTGCCCAATCTTGGCCTCTAATACCATTCCCTACTAAAAGGAAGCAGAAGTCCATGGAGAAACCACTGGTTTCAAAGCTGGAGCAGGGGGAGAGTACAAGATGAGCTATGAGCATCATTTTTGTGTCAGAAGAAGGGAAGTACTCAAAAAAAAAAAAATGGGACATGTCAAAAAGACACATAAGGGGTTCCCACTGGCCAAATTTGAAACAATTTGAGCACTAAAACAATTAAGGACAACAATGAATTATAGAAAATAAGAATCTATGAGTCTATAACCGATGATAGATTAGATAGGTAAATAGGTAGATGATGATAGATAGATGAACGGAGGACTCTTGTTAACAGTAGAATGCTGCGGGTCGACTGGTAAATGTGGAGACAGCGCTAGAGTTGAAGAGTCATCAATTTGCAATGCAACCATGATAGCAGAGAGTGGGTCAGACAAGAATCATCAATGAATGCTAAATCTAGGGGCAAAGATTTGATGACGAGTCAAATATTTGCATGTCTTAAAGTTTCTCTTCACATTTGCTTATTAATTGCAAGAGAAAAATAGAAACCAAAATTAGACAACACTTCGAGTAGGTGATTAAAATTAGCATCTCCAGGGGTGCTTGACTGGCTCAGTTGGTAGAGCATGTGGCTCTTGATCCTGGAGTCGTTCAAGCCCCATATCGGGTATAGAGCTTACTTTAAAAAAAAAAAAAATTAATATCACCTATGAGGAAGCAGATGGACATCATGTGCCTTTAGAGCTGATGCCCAGAGAGAAACACAATATCACTTATGCAGTATGCCAGTCTGGAATGAACCTAACCATGAGGGAACCTAAGACTAACCTAAAACAAAAAAACATTGTATAAAAAAAAAAAGAAAAAAACAGAAGAGGGGATATATTCTTCAAAAGCATCCGTGTCACAAAAGACAAAGAATGACTGTAAAACTGTTCTAGATTAAAGGAGGCTAAAGAGACATGACAACTAACTAGATCAGATATTGATCTGATCCTAGACTGGATCCTGTATTGGAGGGGGAAATGCTATAAAGGACACTACTGAGTCAATTGGCAAAATTGGAATATGGATGGTAGATAGAAGTATCACATCAGTATTAAATTTGTAAAAGCATATTTGTATTTATACAAAATACATACAGGAGTATCTTAGAGTAAAGGGCCAGTGTGTATAAAACTTCCCCTCAAATGGTTTAGAAAATATTAGAGAGAGAAGAAGAAGGCAGAAAAGAAGAAAGCAATGATAAAGCAGATGGGGCAAAATATTAATAATAGTGAGCCTGGATATAGAACATATAGGTGGTCAATGTTTATTCTTATTCTTGAAACCTTTCTGTAATTTTGAAATTATTGCCAAAATGGATTTGTTTGGGTTTTATAATTTTTAAAAATGTAAAATAAAAATTTAAATTGTTTCTTTTAAAGACAAAACATCATCTCTCTTTGATTGGATCGAACATTGATCAGAACTTATACTTCATGGGACGCTTGGGTGGCTCAGTCGGTTAAGCATCTGCCTTCAGCTCAGGTCATGATCCCAAGATCCTGGGATCAAGCCCTTCGTGGGGCTCCTTGCTCAGCAGGGAGACTACTTTTCCCTCTGCCTGCCGCTCTTCCTGTTTGTGCTCTCTCTCTCTCTTTCTGACAAATAAATAAATAAAATCTTTTTTAAAAATTTAAAAAAACTTAACACTTCATGTATCACTGTGCAATTATTAAAAATAATCACCACTGACAATTCAGCAGTAGGAGGAAATTTTTATGTCAAGCCGGAAAAAAATTAGATTACAACTATATAAAGATATGTGTGGACATAGAAAAAACTGGAAGGAGGTATGTTAAAAACTGGTAGAATGATATGGGGATTATATCTATTCTCTATTTTACAAATTTTTGGTAGTCTTACAAAATTGCCCATAATATTTTTAAAAATTACTTTGCGAGTGGCTCTTTGGGCTTCTAACAAATTTCTGTGATGGAGGATAGAAGAGACCTTAATTTCAGGAGGAAGGATCTAAGTTGGACATTCTAATGTCTAGGACTTCCTTCCTGGAAGAAATTTTAGAAAATATTGGCACAAGTCAGCAATAAAAGAAAAATTTTAAACAGAATAACTAATGACCCGAAGTTTCTCAAAGTCCATTTCTGATATAGAGTTTGTTCCTTTTATATAGAATACTGCTAAAATACCTTGTTATATGCTTCACAGTTTATTCTAGAACAGAAGGAAAACTCTCAGCATATTCTCCAACCACACAGTCTGGATTTCCCAGCTGATTCTGCTTTCATACATAATCACCTATTCTGTATGAAATCGTGCATTCAGATGTTTAGTTGTGAATATGTCATCACTATCCTTTTAGGGGAATTGAAGAACTTTCTTCCCCATTTCCTCTACCCCTCTTAATTACTTGCTCCCTTTTCCTTTCTTCTCACAGAACCTCTAGAAGTTGCTTGACTTCCCTGAAAAGTCAGAAAGGAAGAATAAAGCTGATTTACAGAAAAGCCACAGACTCAATCCAAATATTTAACCTGAATCAAGAGTTTGTTCCAGTTGTCACACAAAACTAAGGGAATAACCATTTCCCTGTTCTTGGCGATATTCTTTGAGTAACTGAGGTTGTCCAAAGGTTCTAATTCCAGTTCTGGGACCTAAACCGCCACCACAATCCGAAGAATGATAAACCTTTCCCCCATTTCATATTAATGGCAGGATCTTTACCAACTTGTCGGTTGAATCCTCCTTATGTCTGAGTGACATGCAGTTTGAAAGTCCGCTTTGTCAGGACATTGTCTATTTTATTATTGGCCTGAAGAATGTAATATTTAAAAAAGAAGATGAAAAGAAAAGAAAAAAGAAAAAAGCTCTAAAAGGATTATTCCACAAAGATTTATACATTGTCATTTACTCACTAAAAAATTGCCAAGACACATGGAAATAAACAGTTTATACACAGGACAGCATAGACCATTTGCTAAACTGAAGTTGATATAGTCAACCAAAAAGCTACTGAAGTCCTTACTGACCTGTAAGTTTACCTGAGAAGTCACTTCACTCTCTACTGGTTAGTGTAGGTATTCTTTCAGAAGATTCAAAATATAATGTAATAGAGCCCTTATGGTTTTCCCTCACTTCAGTTCTAAGGAATCCAATTCTATCTGTCAGTCTGGTCTCCCATGTCTTTTCCTTCCCTTTCTTTCAATAGACATTTCTCTTTTTGGTGTTCTGTGTATGTTGCCCCCTTCCTCCATACTCCCTCCAGTCTGTGATTCCTATACCTGAAACAAGATGGGCCAAATCCTTACTTAAAAAAAAAAAAAGAAAGAAAGAAAAAAGCCTTCTCGGAGAGAAAAGGCAGTAACCCTAGAGAAAACCTTCCACTCTCCTATCTCAGGGATTCTTGCTGAGTTTTCCATGGAAGGAAAGTACAAGTTACCAAGAGTGTGAGAACTGACTGAGGACGGACCCTACGATCTTTTTAACCTTCATGGAAATGGTGTAAGATAGAAAGAATGTCCTTCCAGTAAGAAGTAGAGATTTGGATATCCACTATGGGAAACTCTTCCCTTGGTTTGGGGGACACCGGATGGATGGGGCAGGGTTAGGGTAGGGGACCTGGTTAACAAATATAAAGTAGCAACTACACTGGAAAAGGTGTTGGATATGGCTGAGGCTAAAATGAGATGGTTTATTCTCTGAGAATAAGAAAGTTGTCTGTGTTAGGGCAAACTGGAGAGCTTGTTGCGTTTTCAGTGTTGTGTTTTCTAGAAGTATAGTTTAAGCTACCCCATGCTTACAAACTGCTGCTCCTTCATGCGAAGATGTGCGCTTTCTTGTGCAAGAGTCGTTGACAGAAGATGAATGCGCCATTTCCCTGAGACCAGGTAGAGTTCTGCGTACGGGCAGAGGTGCTTCAGGGCCCAGTTGACAAAAAGAAGAACAAGGCTGGAGAACTGGCTTGGGGTCTGGCAGCGTCGGGAGCACTGGGAACCAGTGAGCTTGACCCAATTGCTGGCATCCCTTGGTGGACTCCGCAGGCTTGGTGGTAGTTAGCGCCACTGATTAATCCCAGAAGTTGCACGGTGACTGTGGCTGGCAAACTGCTTTGCCACCCAGGGGGCTTTCTTTGAGATTAAACATCCTGAGGGGGAGGGCAGAGAGGAGATTTTTTTTTGCAGAAAAAGAGAGAAACTAGAGTAGATGTGAACAAGAATAGGGATTCTGGGTTACTGAGTGGCAGGAAGACTTTACTTATATCCAAAGCTGATGAGCCAGAGTGGTTTCGTTATATTATCTAAGGGAGACCAAACCAAAAACATCAAGGTTCCTTGAGGCTGGTACTTGCAGGGGCCTGGACATGAGTGCATGCTTCTCCAGCACAACCATGTTTGTCTCGTACTGAGAATTGTTGGCATCTAGAAAAGTGGTTGCTCTATATGGAACACTGTGGACAGATGAGTTTCCCCCTCGGCCTGCTGCTTAATCGTAGGTGTCCATTTTTCTCTAGAGCAAGAGGGAAATAACAACCCTTCCAATCCACACTGAACCTGAGAGAGAATGACTTGAACTGGGATACATTAGCATCAGTGTGGCTTAGTGAAAAAGAACACCAACTTTGGAGTTCAGACCCCAGCTCTGCAGCTTGTAACCTTGAGGAAGTTAATTCGCCTCTCTGACCCTCAGTTTCCTCTGCTGTAACATAAGGGTCTCTTCCTAGCATGTTTGTCATGATGATTACAGATAATGTAGATCACGTATTTAGCCCAGTGGCTGGCACATGGTAATAAGTGATAGCCATCATGATTATTGCTCCACTGAAGCAGCTCTTTTGAGTCCAGGAATAGACTGGAAAAGCAAAAATATAATTAATAATAATACCTATTCATAATTTCATTTAATCTACAAAATACCTCAATGAGACAAGTATTATTGGCATCATCAGCCTTTGACAGAAGAAACCCGGGTTTTAAAAGGTCACATAATTTGTTCAAAGCCACATGACGAGGGGCACCTGGGTGGCTCAGTCGTTAAGCGTCTGCCTTCTGCTCAGGTCATGATCCCAGCGTCCTGGGATCGAGCCCTGCATCCGGCTCCCTGCTCTGCGGGAAGCCTGTTTCTCCCTCTCCCACTCCCCCTGTTTGTGTTTCCTCTTCCGCTGTGTCTCTCTCTCTGTCAAATAAATAAATAAAATCTTAACAACAACAAAAAAAGCCACATGACGAGTAAGTTGAAGAGCTGAAGGTTTAAATGCAGCTCTGTTTGCCTCCAGATCCTGTGTTCTTAACCATGTATCTCCAGATTACACACTGGTCTTAAGGCTAGGCACTGAAAACTCTATCATCATAAGCCATTTCTATAGACCACTAAGTAGCTAGAAGCAGCTTCTGGATGTCCAGGAGACTGTTTCAGGTAGCTGGAGTGGAGATAAGACACCCCTCAAAGTCCAGGACGAGGGTGCCCATGAGCATTCTGACAAGCACTCTCCTAAATGCAACGAGAGCATCTACTTGAATGACTTTTACAGAATTCATACGTGTCTTGCTGTCACTAAAGTAGGTCAGCAGTAGGAGCAACAAAAATCCAAATCCGTGAACTGGACTTGCTTGAGAATACTTGGAAAAGTAGACAGAGCCCAGTTTTTAAGTGAAGATCAATGTACAAAAGAAAAGAACACTGTCAGGAACTCTTTAGGGATGATTATCATATTCTATCACATTTTTTCAAAAATAGTAACAAGGAAGTCGATGTAGCCATCATGATACACAAAATGGGCTTGTGGCTTGAAGGAAACACGGCCGTGTGCTTTCTATTCCTCTGAGAACAGGGCAGACAATGATATCCTCTCTAAGGAGCCTGTCTGGGTACACCTAATATCCTCCCCATCACTCCCCAGACTTCAGGAATGCCTTTGAAGTCAGTGGGAAATCCAGGCGTCTCAGAAGGAATTGCATATTTTAGCTTCTTTTAAGATGAGGACAATATCTACAGCGACCTATTACAATCAACATATTTTATTTGTAACTGGAAAGCAGCCAAATCTTTCCTATCTCACACCCAAGCTTAATTCCAAGATCCCAAATCTGACTGGCTAGTTGGCAGGCAGAGCATTCCACCTTGACAATGCCCTTAGAATTGATTGTCCTTGTTGTAACCTATTTAATCCTTCTAGAGTAGTTTCATCGTTATATTTTGACAGATCTGCACCTCACCTCAAACACCTCCCCAAGCCCCACGCCACTTCTCCCTCCCTCCTATTCTCAGGGTCTGTCTTCAAGTACAAGTGCTCAGAAAGTGAACTCCCTCTTTCTATTTCCCATAACCATTCTTCGCTCGAGCTGAAACGTCAGCAGGTAATGCCACCACCACCTGATTGGCCCAGCAAATATTTATCTTTCAACCTTGCCCTGATCACCCTCCCAGAAGGTGAGCTATCATAATACATAATGAAATGATTGTTGTTGTAAGGCATTATGTTTGGGGGCAATTTGTTATACAGCAATGGATAACCAGGATGCCTATACATGGTATGATACCAACGCATAAAAATATCTATGTGCCAAAACAACAAACAAGTACGTAGCAACAATAAACACTGAATTCAGGATGGTGGTAATCACTCCAGTAAAGTCACTTGTTTGCCTCTGCTGTAGAACAGTGGATCTTAATTTTTTGTTGTTGCCATTTTGTTCTATTTAACAGTGATATGAATGTTAAATGGCATGCACTTGCAGGGCATGTTCCCACAGGCGTGCCCAAATATCCATTGTGATCATTGTAAATTAGACTGTTGGTCATGCAGCACCCATCAGGAGCAGATCCAGGATTTGTGGGGCCTAAACCATCCACAAATTTGGGGAACCTCTTTCAGAAAAAAAAATTCTGAACCAAAATTAGATGTAAAAGTAAATACTTATTTAGAATGAGAAATCACAAATTTTATAAAGCTAACACATACCACAAACATACAGAAAAATAATATTTTTATTAATTCACTTTATGACATATCTTTCTAAAACTATTTTTCTGAAGTTGTGGCTGTTCAGTCTTCGATTGGCTCTTCACAGTATACCAATCTGGGGATATCATTTTCTGAAAAGAAAATGGAAAGACAAATTAGTTTTTCTTCTAGCATAGTTAATGAAGTTCTTATTTATTGAGTTTTTAAAAGTCTCCGTCAGCTTTTAATATTTTCTTATTGATCTCATGTGAATTTTGAGGATTATTGTCAAATTTGGGGAGATCCCTGTCAGGTATTTTGTGCAGGAGTGTCAGATTTCAGGGCATATCAAGTTATCTTTTCAGTGACCAATCTCAAATACTCTGATTTGAAATGCATGCAGCATTTATAATTGCGTATGCTGCATTTTGCAGGAGATTCTTGACAGGAGAGAAATTCCATTTCTTTTCTTTTTTTTCTTTTTGGTGGGGGAGTGGCAGAGGGAAAAAGAATCTCAAGCAGGCTCCATGCCCAGTGCAGAGCCCAATGCGGGGCTCCAGCTCACAACCCTGAGGTCATGACCTGAGCGGAAACCAAGAGTCAGACGCCCAACCGACTAAGCTACCCAGGTGCCCCAAGAGAAATTCCATTTCTAATCGTTACTGATGGGGTCAAAATCTTCTTTTTACAATTGTACCCATCTAGTGATTGGAAGGATTTCCCCTAGACCATTTTTTCCATACTTCCCAAACATTATTTCCCTTCTACTCTCCTACTGTTGGAGCTTTTTTTTTTTTTTTTACATATCACCTTTGAGTCTAAGAACAAGGACCAGAGAGACAAAGGGTACCTATGTTCTGGTTTGCTCCTTTAGGGCTTGAATTCAGGAAATTGAAGTTTAAGAGACTGAAGGGATTACAGGAAGCCGCGGAGGTTTTGGCCCCTCCCCTGTTGGAACTTGGGGAGGGAACAGCTGCACAGAGTGGGCTTGCTCCTTTAAGAAAGGCTCACTGTAGATTAAAAATAGTGGTGCATGGGGGTTAGGTGGCAATGGGCCTTGGTTATCCCTCTGAGCCTCCCCCTTGGCTGAGACCTGGTTGTCACCATATATCCCATGAAGGACTGGGAAGGCAGCTGAGTTGGGAGCCAGAGGGCATGCTGTGAGTACAGTGTTCAACTTAAACCAGGAATCTGATGAAGGTTGTAGGTGCAACTCAGACAGGTATGCCACACCAAGGTGACCTGAATCAGCAAAAAAGAGCACTGGGTCCTGGACGCACCAAGAACAAAGTCCAGGCAGGTCAACTCCAATGGCAGAGTCAAGTGCAAGATGCCCCCGGGACCAGACTAGCCAAGTGGCCTCACAGCAGAGCCCAGCAACACCCCACACAAGAGCATTGGGACACAGGCATGTAACCCAGGCCCCCTGCCCTTGCCAGATGGCCACCTGAGTAAGCTTTCCACTCTGTCTGCAACCCTGTTCCTTTAACTATTGTTCTAGGAGGGAGTAGAAAACAATGGAACCTAAGATACCAGAGTCAGATTTTCAAGTCACAGGGGAAGATCCCTGCAATCCTCTACCAAGACTTATTAACAATATCCATCAGGTTCTTATATATGTCCGGTAATTGTTACCATAATAATACATTTATATCACTTTTTTTCAGTTAAGCTTCACAATATCTCTAAAACAGAGGTACTACTACTATGTCCATTTTACACTAAGAAGCCTAAAGCCAAGAGAAATTAAATTTTTAATTTGCCCAAAGCTACCCAGTTTATAAGATAGTAGAGCTGGGCTTTGAACTCACAGGTAGAACTCGGGAGTGCACACTTGGAACTGCTGAGTTCTGCTTACCCGTAGCAGCTTGAGGACTCTAAGTGTATAATACCAATACCTCCTTGGGGTTGGCCTGACCATCCCCCACCATGAGTCCCTTCCTTCTCACTGCGTGACATCAGTGGCAGATCTCAGAAGATAAAGGGATTGCTGCTCCAGTCTATGTAGTGTGGTTCGCTTCTCAAATGCAGAGCTCACACTGCTTCAGGGGAGAGTCACCTGTTGCTGGAGAAGCGCCGCGCGTCAGCCATTACTATTCTGTGGCTACTACACTAGGCCACCCTGGCAGAGACCAAGTATGCTCTAATCTCATACCCATGCTCATGCCCATGTTCTCTGCTCCATGCCAGAAGCCTCTGGAGCATCTTAAAGGTATGCTCACTTCCAGCACAACATATTTTGATCCATGGAAATTCATCCTTAGAAGTAATCACACTTGCTACAGATAATCCAGAAAGTGGAGCACTGCAGGGTCCAGATTGCAATTCTGACTCTGTGACAGGATCGCTTGAAAATGTATTTATCCATCATGCAACTTCATTTCCATAAAACGGAAGGGGGTGCAACATACCACTATCACTTCTAGGCTGGTTGGTTGGCTTCCTCTTGAGCAAGTATTCATGCTCAATTGTACTTCTCTGCCCAGCTGCGCCATCTCCTCCAGCACCCCTCCCATCAGCATCTACTTTCCTCCGAGTTCTTAAGGACAAAGCCATCTCCTTGCTGGTGCTGGCAGTGCCCATGGAGAGAGCTAGGACTCGTGCCAAGCATGCAGACTGCTGATGCTCCTGGAGCCTCTGGTCCAGTAGGCACCGCAGCTGAGAAGATCCCATACAGAGGCAGTGAGATCAACCTCCGACCAGCCCTGCCATGCTTTGTTCCAAGCAGTTCTGCTCGTACCTGAAGATTCTCAAAGATGTTGCAGTTTCTTCCTCTCGCCTCTTTTTGGGAATTGCTTAAAGTCTCATGAAGCCAGCTCCTCCATTTCTGGTCTCTCCTCTCTAACCAGTGTCTGCAGCACCTTCTAGATGTTGTGCCTCTGCTCTGCCACTCACTTCTCAGGCCCAACTCCTCACTAATCTTAGTTGTCCTCCCTGCAAGGGCACTGGATATTTGACCAACCCAGCACAAAACAATGCACATTGGTGATAAAAATGGGTGCAAAGCTGAAAGGGACTTGAAGGAAAAATATTGTCTTCACTAGCTGTATTTTGGCCCTCACTCAGGAAGATAAAATTGCCCTATAACAGATGTTAAAAAATACTTAGGAATTTCAGCATGGGTTAAATATTTTCCTCCTGTTCTTATTTTAAGTATGTAGAACCAAAAATGTGCATATCTATCTGGAAAACAGCATTTTTATATCATGGGTATATTTAAATCTGAAGGTCAAGACCAGCAACACCCTACACTCCATATTGGAACTCTGTCCTCACATACATTCATGTTTTCTTTTTTTTTTTTTAAAGACTTTATTTATTTATTTGACAGAGAGAGACACAGCGAGAGAGGGAACACAAGCAGGGGAAGTGGGAGAGGGAGAAACAGGCTTCCTGCAGAGCAGGGAGCCCAATGCAGGGCTCGATCCCAGGACTCTGGGATCATGACCTGAGCCAAAGGCAGACGCTTAACGACTGAGCCACCCAGGTGCCCCACATTCATGTTTTCTTTTAGTTCATCCTGAATGACGGTGAGTGACAGGATTTGTCAAATGCAATGAAGAAACACTAAGGGAAGTTCGTCGTGACAGTAGGTAGGGGACTTGTTCTTGACAAGATAAGCAGGTTATGTCTCACCATAAATGTTGTAGTTGTATAGAAGAACACAAAATCTTTCAGTCTAATACCTTAACAAGGAAAACTATTTTCAGAGCAATTTTAACATCTTTCATCATGCTTATGTGAGAACCGAGGTGCTAGTGGTCATTCTGGGGGTGAGGCTAAACATTATGCACAGATTAAGACATGGCAACCTCCCAAAATTAAGACAGGAGAGCTCTAGGAAACTGCTGAAATTCCAGGTGTACACACAGACGCTCCAGGAAGGTTGGAAGGAAAATAACAGGTCTCTGGTGGGAAAAAAAAAAAAAAAAAAAGGAAAAGAGATATTTGGGGGTAAAGGAGCTAGTTGTGAGCAGTCGAGAAAGGGCAGAAGAAGCTAAGAGGAAGTTCAATTTAGGAAGGTAAGAAAAGGCTGACAATCAAAGAAGTGCCCTTTGTGGGTCAGAAAGGAGGAAAGAGAAATTCAGCAACAAAAATTCAGGAACCCCAAAAAAGAGAATAAATGAATGTATTAGTGTCACATATGATTCCGGGGAATCTGCATCTGCTCACCAAAAGATGGTGCTCCCAAATCCCACAGCAAGAAAATGAAGAATAAGATGACCTTGGTTTCTATTCTATTTTCCCCAGCATCTGCTAAAGCAATCTGGCCAGCTATTCCCTTTTGGGTGGGAAGCATACAGACAACAAAGGTGGGAGGGAAATAGACAGTAGCATCAAGTATTTCAGTAGAGGAGAGACTTGGGAGTGCTGCTGGGGAAACACCCTGAGAGGAGTGTGGGCTCCGTAGTGAGAGAGGCAGGGATCTAGTAGACTGTGCCTCAGGGGGTCTACACTAGGCTTGTAGACAGTGATCACAACCCAAAGGCAACTTTCTAGGCTCAATAGATCCTTTGAAAATTAGATCATTTGCAGTTCAATGAATATGAGTATTTTAAATCTAAGACTGTGCCTGGTTCCCCAGGTAGCATACCTGGGGTATATATAGTATTAGGATACGGTATTGGGCACAAGCTACCAATCCACCACAGGTTTTCAAGATAGCTCTTCTCTCCGGCCAGTGAGATCTCTGATCACATCTGCAAGTCTTTAGCAGGTTCCTCCAACATAGACTGGAGCATAAAGGGCAACATTTATTTTTTATTTTTTTATTTTTTTAAAGATTTTAAGTAATGTGTTTATTTGTCAGAGACAGAGAGACAGAGAGAGGGAACAAGCAGGGGGAACGGCAGGCAGAGGGAAAAGCAGGCTCCCTGCTGAGCAAAGAGCCCGATGTGGGACTCGATCCCAGGACCCTGGGATCATGACCTGAGCCGAAGGCAGACGTTTAACCGACTGAGCCACCCGGACGTCCCAAAGGGCAATAAACTCATAGGCAGCTTCTAGTAAACACTTTTTTTGAGGACACAATTTAATCTTGAAGGGAAAGCTAGGCTATTTCATTACTTCAAGTGGAAGTATAACATTATAATATAATACATTAGGATGCTTTAAGCTGAAAATAGCAGAAAACCCAACCAGGAACATCAGCAACAAAAAGGAGAATGTAGTATCTCATGTAACAGTAAGTTCAAAGGTAAAATGGTTTCAGGGTTGATAAGCTTACTGTTCAATGACATCATTAAGACATCTGGTTGCAATGTGTTTTCCAATTTTCTACTTCTCCTTCCTCTGCTCTTCCTTCCTCCAACCAAAATCTTGACCCTTGTCCTCACATTTATCCTCTACAGTTGCAAACTGGCTGCCAAAGTTGTAAGTGCTCCGTAGAGATGCCACAGTGTGAACAAAAGAGGGTCTATTTCTTGCCTTGAATCTCTTTTATTCAGAGGGAATTTTATGTTTTAATTTAGTTTTTTAAATTTTAATTTAATTTTAAGCTTTCTTTAAAATTTCTTGCAATCTCACTGCTCAAAATTGCTACTCATGACAATTCCTAAACTTTGACGAGGAAAATGGCCTTGCTGTGATTGGTTTAATGTAATCAAGATCCACCCTGCTTTGGGTTGAAATCAAATTTCCCTGAAGCACATAAGTTGCCTGATATCTGAACAAATTGAGATATTGTTAGTAAGAAAGAAGGGAGGAATGGCTGATGGAGAGGCCGCCATATTGTTTGTCTTAGAGAGGAACATGATTTCCAAACATACCCTGACCCACCAGCTGCTGCTCCTGTTCCAACAATCCACTTGACACAAGGATAATGACTCTTCCACCCTCTACCCCTAAATTTGGGCATAACTGAAGTAATGAAGACCCTTCACAGACAGGCTAGGAGCAAGCCTGGAAGCCCTGAGACCCAGTCAAGAATTCTACAAGTACCAAAAAAATTAATGTGAGTCATAGGCAGCTTATGTTGAAACCAATTGAGAAGCATAAGTTGTACCACTGATGGTGATAAAGGACCTTCCAATACTCAGTAAGTACCAGTTAGATGTTGTTCCTGTTCATCCCTTGACCTGGATTGTTTAATAGAGGTCCTGGGTTTCTTTGAGGCTTTACTGCATAGTTGAAAATCCTGTTTATCTTATTGTCACACATATCCTTATAACATAGTCTCCCATAAGTTAAAGTAACTTTAATAAGTTGGATTTTTCTCTGCAGAAAGTCAATTTAACCTGGAGGCCCAGGGTTGGGAGCCAAATGAGGACCTACAGATTTGTTTTATTTTGTCCTCACATAGTTAGCCTATAAAGTGGTTTTTAAAATTTCTAAATTAATTACAAACATTTAAAAATCAAGAAATCACATCTTTAAAAATCTGGATTTCTGGATTTTTTTCAAAAAATCAGATCTGACCATGGGGTCACATAGTGACTATTGTCTGAAGCTGACTAGTGATCCCCCTTTGGAAGGGAAGTAGATTCTCCAGCTTGCTACAGACTCCATTTCATATTCATCTGCCTGTTTGATCCATCCCAAGTTTATGGCCCCTGGCTACCTAATCAAAACTCCACATGGACTTGCCTAATGTACCTGAATTTGATAAGTCATAGCCAGTTCAATCTGAGATTGAAAAGCAAATGCGGGGCGCCTGGGTGGCTCAGTCGGTTGAGCGACTGCCTTCGGCTCAGGTCATGATCCTGGAGTCCCGGGATCGAGTCCCGCATCGGGCTCCCTGCTCGGCAGGGAGTCTGCTTCTCCCTCTGACCCTCCCCCCCTCTCATGCTCTCTGTCTCTCATTCTCTCTGTCTCAAATAAATAAATAAAATCTTTAAAAAAAAAAAAAAAAGAAAGAAAAGCAAATGCATATATGAAGGAAGAGACATACATGTGTTACACACATGATAGGAGACATATGATCTCTGAGAAGGGCTGAGCCATGAGGCCCATCCCCCACGGAGAAACATTCTGAAACTCACAGCCCTCCTCCCTCTCCCCACAAATCTTGGGAAGCTGGCCAGTCCTGATAGGAGAGAAAGAGGAAAGAATCAAACATACTATTGTGTTCTGGTCTAGTCTACAACAATCACCGTGTCGGGGGAGGCCCCAGCGCACTAGATCTGATTACCTACTGATCATGATTTCAGCTTGCAGAACAAGCCTGTTCCCATTAGTGACTGTATACAATTACTAACTGATATGCTTTTGGGATCTTACCACAGTATTCTTTTCAGGGATTTCTCATTTCTTCCACCCCCTACACACAGACACACAGACACACAGGTACTCATGCACACACACATACACACACACACATGCACTTACCTTGATAGGTCTGATAGCAGGTGGCCCAAATGGACTCTGAAAACTGGCTCTGTTTTGTCAGCATTCTATACATGTTTCTCAAGGTCCATTTTCTTCCTTCTTTAATTCCCATTTAATGACCACATCTGTTAAAACCTATCTTACTTGCTAAATGTCAGAGTCCAAAACTGGAGGGCCAGGGATGGGAATGGAGGGAAAGTTCTACCAATTATTTTCAGTAAGTGCCTAATTCCAAACTAAATCAGAACAGTAAAAATGTACTAACTTAACGTCTCAGGATCTCAGTCCAGAAATAGCCAACATTCAGTATGAACAAAAATGTGCATAGCATGATACAGCTGCATGTTGAAGTGGACAATTGAGTACAGATTCTTTAGCTGATGAGATGACAGAAATAGTTCTTAAAAATCAGGACAGATAAAAAAAAAAATCAGCAAAACAGGGAACTAAGTATCATAGAGATTACTGTGGCCTTTGGAGAAATTTCTATCAAACTGGTTGCAGCTACACGGAAATTAGGCTAGCGTAATCAGACCAGACATTTTGAGTCCAAAGCACCCCTTCAAGCACGGAAGGACACAAACAATGCTTCCTCCTGATAACGCAGGATAAGACAGTCTTCTGTCTGTTCTACTTTCTGGTGGCCTGAGGTACATGCCTCAGGAAAATCCTGTTGAAAACAGAAGGGCTCATTCTACCTAAAGAGTTTTAAAGCACCTGGAATGCAGGCTCCGGTAGAAAATCAAGGAATTGGAGATTTTCTAGAACTCCTCTCTGATCCTTTCATCACCCTAGGAAGTGCCTGAAAACAGTGATTAGGCAAGGAACTGGGAACAGAGAGATACTGCATAGACCTTGGTGGGTTTCAACCAAATTCAATCAGAACTACTCAGCACTGTGCTAAGGGCTACAACAAATGTGAAAGAAGTTTATGACAAAGCCCTTGACTTCAAGAAGCCTGCCATCTTGTTGGGTAGGCTGAAGCTACATATACGAAGGAATTAGAGAGCAACATAAGAATATAACTGAGCATCAAAATTGATCTAATCTTTACCCAGTCTCGGGTTTCTTAGGTACCATTCCACAAATACATTTATTAAATTATAACTAATTTAATTTGGTATAATTTAATAAATTAAAATCCATCATTGGTCGCATTCCAGCACAGCTAAAACGAGTAGATAGATAATGTCAAGTGTTGAAAAGAATGTAGAGCAACTGGGCCTGTCATACATCAATGATGGAAGAAGAAATTGCTAAAACCACTTTGGAAAATTCTTTGGCAGTATCTGTAAATATAAGTATATCCTATGATCCAGAAATTTTACTCCTGGATTTACACCCAGCTGAAATCCACATATATTTTCACCAAAAGACATATATAAAAATGGTCATAGCTGCACTATTCATAATATTCCCCAAACTGGAAACAACCCGAATGGCCATCAGTAGCAGAATAGATATGTAGCATATTCAGGCAATAAGCTACTAAAGAGCCATGGGAATAAACAAACCATAACTATACCCAACAATATGGATGAGTCTTTCCAACACAATGTGGAGCAGAAAAAGCCAGACCAAAAAAAAAAAAAAAAGGACAACTACATGCAATAGGATTCTATTTGTATAAAGTTCAAAAGCAGATAAAACTAATCTATTGTGGTAGAACTCAAGATAGTGGTTTCCTTTGTTCAGGAAGGGTAGTTATTGGAATGATAGGCAAGAGGAGGACTCTGGGGGGCTGATCATGATTTATTTCTTGATCTGGGAGGTGATCACATGAGTGTTCACTTTGTGCAAATTCACTGAGCTCTTTGTGATTTGCACACATTTCTATATAATCTGTCAATAAAAAAATCCATACAAGGGTCACATCGAGTATTTTAAATGCATAAACATTTTCTAAAGATCTCTACTAATGGAGAATTGAAGCCCAGAAGAGTTTTAGAAATTTACTTCCAGCAGTCTTTGACTGGGACCAGGAATTTCAAGTTTCTGAACTCCCTGTTCTGTTACTGATTCTCTAGACAATTTTAGAAAAACATTACTTGTCATACCTCTCTTTTTAAAAATAGCAAGTTTGGCTTTCATTCTTCAATCACCAGCTAATGGGTTTGCCTTTAAGGGTAAAATATGTATAATTGCCCAGCAGTTGATGCTTTCGACATTAAATCAAAACGAAAATTCAAGTCCCTTTCAATTTTCATGATAGGTAACAAAATTCTGCTGCCCATAGGGGATGGGTTGTTATTGTCCAAAGGAAATCATTATCATTCTCATTCTCTGCTCAGCCCACAGGTGAAGCTTAGACTGTCTGCCATAAATCTTTATGTGGAAGCCAAGCTCTCAGAGGGACGGGGACAGGTGCTTTCTCAATCCTTATGTGGGTGGATTCCCTTGCTCTGAGGAACAGGAGAAGAAACAAGTCTTAGCAAAATATGAGCCAAAATGAAAAGAGAGTTGGTCTGGGTGGGAGGGGACTGGGGCTGTCACTTATTAGCTGGAAAATTCTAACAAGTCATTCCACCCCTCTAAATTTCAATTACCTCGTGTTTAAGATGAGATAACAATCCCTCTCCTACTTACGTCATCAGGTTGCTTTGAGGTAAAAGTGAGACTACGTATGTGAAAGTTTTTTGGAAACTAGAAAGTGCTACCCAAATGCAAAGGATGATAATTGTGTAAGAGTGCTGTCAGTAAACTCTGTTGTTTTAAAGTCGAATGTCCAGGGGCTGAGGATAAAGCACAGCAAGCAAGACAAACGAGGTCCCAGCGCTCAAGCAGCTTATGTGGTGAGGAGACATTTTTACAGATAGTAAAAGGCCAAATGAAAAATAAGATGACTTTGACGGTCAATAATATTGTCCTAATGTGGTACGGTGACAGATGGCGACTACGCTTACCTTGGTGAGCACTGAGTAGTGTATAGTATACATATAGTAATGCATTGTGGAATCACTACGTTGCATACCTGAAACTAATAATAAATAAATGAGTGAGTTTGGTTAGTTAAAAAGAAAGCAAAGCAGTGCGATAGAGAGTGACTAGGAGGTTTCATTAGATTGGACGACCAGGGAGAGCCTCCCTGAGGGGGGGCCATTGAAGCTGTGTCCCGAAAGTGAAGAGGAGGCTCTGGGGGCAGAGGGGACCCAGATGGGCCAAGGCAAGGGTGCTGAGATGGGAGGGAGCCTCACATATGTGAGAAGAGACAGAGAGCCCCTGTGGCTAGAGCAGGGAAAGAGAGGAGAGGTGGCCTGAAAGGCAGGTGGGGGCCGGAGCCCAGAAGACATCATGGATTGTGCTAGAAGCTGGTCACTTAGGGAAAGGGTGCAGGTAGAAAAGAGGGCACAGGACCAAGACTCGTGTATAGTACAGAAAGACCTGGCAGCAAAAGACTTTTCTCCCAGGGAACTAGCTGTGAAATCATAAAACCGGGCCTTACTTCTGACTTGGAGTATTTCAGATAAACACCACTCAGGCTCCAGAGATGGATTCGCTTTGAGGCTGGTGGAGGGTGAATGTCACAGTGCCCCACTCGTACAAGACTCTTCCAAGACCCTGGGAGGCACTCCAGCATTCTTGTAATCCAATTTGGTATTCTTTTTCTTTAAAAGGTCTCCCAGACAGGCCCCAACCCCTGAATGTGTCCAAATGCTATTGCAAATTTCTAGAATCAGAGCTTCAGCAACAAGTCAGGACCCAGAGGTTTGTAAATATGCCTCCTTTTGACTACTCAGGGTCCTTCTCAACCAGCGCAGGAAGCCTGAGACCAACATTTCTATGGGCTGCCCTACTTACTTCTCTTTGCCTTACTAGGCCTTGGGGCCAGGCTTTCTACAATCTGTTCACAGCTAACCTTCCCAGCCTCATCCCCCATGGCTTCTCCAAGCCTTCTCCCTCTTCTGCCTCCCCTACCTTCCCCGCACCTGTAATAAAGTTGCAGCAACTCATTCCTGTTCTGGAAACCAGCAAATCCTCTCTTGGCTCCATATTTTTACACATGCTGTTCCTCGTGCCTGAATGCTTTTCCCCCTCTTCTCCTGTCAAACCCTTGCTGCACTCATACTCTACAAAATTGGAGCCCTCTCGTCCTCCTCCAACTACTGCTTCCATGACCCTGAATGCATCACTCTCTGAAGACCCCAACCTCACTGTAATCAGAGTTACTCATTTCCACATCTGTTCTCACCCCCCGCCCCCCCGACAAACTGGCCTAGTGGATTCCTTGAGAACAGGTCTTATTCATCTCCTGCATTCCCTTGCCCCATCCCAGGGATCTAGCACATTAAGTAGTGAATCAGGGGATGGCAACCTCCCAAATGCTTAGCAGGAGAGAACATGAGGGTTTGAGGAAACTTCTAGTTTTGCCAACATAGCTCTAAGCCTTTTTTTTTTTTTTTTATTTAATTTATGTACACATCTACCCCAGCATGCCCAGGGCCCAGGAAACACTGGGTGGTCAGCATGTGGTTACTGGTTGCATGGGTGCGCACCTACCCGATACAAAGCGCACCTGTGGGCACCCTGCTCCCGCGGAGAGCGCCCTCTCCAGGGCAAGGTGGAGCACGGCACTTAACGCTAAACAAAACTTAGCAAATAGCTCATTAAAAGGACTACAGCCGACACTGTGGACAGAGCACCTGGGACTACCACTCTAAGGAGTAGCCGATGACCGCAGCTTGTCCCTGGGATTGGATCTACAGACAAGAACAAAACTGTCCGGTTTTCTGAGGGGCTATGGGTTCTGGAAGGAGGCAGATCTGCCTTGGTTGGGGCTCGTTCCCCTGAAGCCCTGTGCTCAGAGGGAAGCTTTCCCAGGGCCTCCCCAGGCCATGCGCCAAGTAGCTGGGTGGTGGTAGAGTGGCCTCAGTGTTTACTAAACAAACCAATGTTCGTATCCTGTCAAGATCTGAAAGACAAAGACAAAACACTTAGCATAAATACAAGGCCACCTATTCAATGAAAGCCTCAAACCAGGGCAGCTAAAAGGCTGAATATAAAGCAGTCAGGGAGAGTTTTATTAAAAGTGAGTTACATAACTTGAGACTTGCATGAGACTCAAAGGCGCTCTTATCTCAAGGTTAAAGAAAAGAATTAAGAGTAGCAGCGTCTCCAAGCACTCCTCCTATAAACTTTTTGCCAACAGTGAGGCCCCTGGGTGGGAACTGGGGCGACCAAGGCCTCTACAGTCAGCTGCTCCCTTGGGTTCATCAGGACGTCTTCTGGGCAGGGTGTTGCTCCCCACTGGTGGTGGAATCGCAGGGCTGTCCCATCATCACCAACTCACCACTCAAGAACTGTTCCATTCTACCAACCCCTCCTGTTGTGTTTAAGAAACCCCAGAGGTGACCCAGCCAGGTCCTGCAGGACAGGGACCAGAACTCCTGCCATCCAGGCCAGTGCCCCTTCCACTCTCCCCCACTGCCTGCACCTTCAGACACATCCATGGACCTTCGGTCAGCAGCCGATGGCTGGAGGGGACAACTGGGCATGACCCCCCACACTGGCGGAGGCTAGCCGCGCCCCCGCCCAAGGCGTCTCCTTTCTCCCTTTCCTTTTTTTTTTACACACACACACACACACACAAGAGCAGGGGGAGGGGCAGAGGGAGAAGCAGACTCCCCACTGAGTGGGGAACCAGCCTTGGGACTCGACCCCAGGACCCTGGAATCATGACCCAAAGGCAGATGCTTAACCACCTGAGCCACCCAAGCACCCTTCCTTTCTCCCCTTCTCCTCCTTTCTTCTTTCTCCCCTTTTCCTTCCCAACCCGGCTCTGTCCTCAACCCACTGATGGCACAGAGGGACCCCGACGCCTTGTTTTGTCTTACGGGTGGCAATGGGAGGCAGTGCAGTCTGGAAACAAAATGTTTCTCTTTCAACCTCTTCTACCTCTCTTCCAGTCTAAGCCTTGCCCACCCGGGGCTCTGCCCTCTCCCCGCCCCCCATCCCTGCCCCAGCCTTTTCCTCCCTGCTCTTGATGGTCTCTACTAGAAAACTGGTCATGTTTAAGGCAGAACCCACCATAAGGTCATTACATTTTCATAGGGCACTCTTGAAGCCTAGCAGCTTTCACCAAGAAACAGGGTCCTATCAGTGGACATATTTAAAAGATAAATTCTTTGAGCCAGGGACTTCTGGACCTCCCTGAGATTATAATTTAGCGGTAATCCTGCTGCCCCAAGGGGAATCGGAGCTACCCAACAACTCCCCCACCGCCTCCTTCAGGGAGCAGTAATCCCATCCTGGTGTCCGTCACCTGCCCCAGCCAGCGGTCTGCCTTCAGTGGAACCTACGTTTGCCACGCTGTGTACTCGGAGGCCACACCTTCGGGTGCTACGGTCATTGGGGATGTACAACGCTAGTCAGCTCAGAAGTCCTGACTTGCACAAAGGAGAAAAGAGCTACCTCTGAGCCAGTACATGGGTGGTTGATAGCTTTAAATCCAGCAGGATGTGGTCCAAGCTGGTTCTACGGAGGGACAATGAAGAAGTTCTTTGTGTGGGGGACCTGCCGGGGGTAGGTTAAAGTACCAGGCAGTCCCTTTCAGCTTCCCCAGTCTCCCAGGAGTGTTGGCATTACACAATCTCTAGCCGGACAGACAGGCAGAACTGGCAAGCTCGCTGGAACACTGGCGAGGTCTTGGGAGAGAGCTCTTCCCTGCAACTCGCCAGTGTCCCTAATCACACTGGCTCTAGATTTAGGGACTTTAAATGACAAAATGATAAGGTCTGAAATTTATTTTGCCGCTCCAAAGGAAATTGTAAGATTCCCCAAGGGCTGGAAAATTTTGTGTTAATTTTGAGTAAGTGGCTTTTCCAAAACCCTTCGGCATTAGCCAAGCACGTGGGAGAGAATGCAAACTTGCCTTTCTGGGGGACCAGGTCCTGTCCTGCCCCTTTTTCTTTACTGGGTAGGGTTTGTCTTAAATTTGCATCAAAACAAAGAGCACCAGCAGCAAACTGGGTGGCTGGGTTGCTGGGTTGTTTTGCATTTTTCCCATTGTCTTATTTGGAAAGCAAGTATGATTGTTCCTTATTTTGGCTCCCTTCAAGTGAAATGGTCTTTTAGATCCAGCACATTTCAGGATTAGTAATGGGTCAAAGAGAAGGCACAGGGTGTATGAAAGCGTGTGTTTAAATTTCTAGTGCTGCCTTGAGAAAAATCCAAGAGTGAAGTCTCCCCAGGGTGTCCAACTGCTCCCAGAGGGCCAACCCCCGACATGGAATCAGCTAGGGAGACCAGATGAGTAAAACAGGGGGAGGGCTGCCTCTTCTGTGGCATCCAAGGGTTGGGCCTGACGACTTCTCATTGCACTTCTGGAAACTACCATCCGCCTCTACTGAGCTTAGCCATAGGAAAGAGTCATAGGATATCTCCATGGTGTCTCTTACATGGATGTCATTGAAAACATGGTATAACCATCATGCAAGACTCTCTTTATGAGGATTCTCAGGAGAAATTTCATTCTGGCCTTAAGACCAGACATACATCCATCTCTTGAACAATTATACCACCTCATGATATTTGCGTGCATTCTTGCAAACAGTCTTCAGAACCCAGACATATATTCTGGATGAATCCTTCATCTGTAGTTCTATTGGGGCTGCCCTGGGGGGATCTGCCTGCCCAGACCCTCAAGTCCCAGAGAATACCTTCCAGGAACCATCATCCCAGACCCAGAGCTTCAAGAAGCCTGACCTCAGCCCAAAAGCAAATCCCTATGGACATACCATTCTTTTTTAATAACAAATAATTCATATGACAAATATGGATAGAGTACCTACCATGTGTCAGAGGATACAGCCATGAACACGACAGGCACAATTCCTTCTTCTCATAGAGTATGCAACCTAATAGGATTTACCTCACTAGATCCATTTGAGTTTGTAGATATGCCAATGAAATTAACAGGCAGCTAAGGTGGAAACCTCAGAAAAAGACCAGAAGACCAAATTAACAGCAACAGCAAAAGGATGATCTGAGTTAGAGTGAATGAGAAGAACACTTAGAGAAAGTGAAAGAACTATATTTCTGTCAGCTGTGTAATCTTGGGCAAGTGACTTAACCCCTGAGTTCCCACATCTAAAAAATGATGATACCACAAAGGCTTATAGTGAGAAATAAATGAGATAAAGCACTTAACACATATTGATAAAGCTCCTTGCACATGCTCAATAAACACTGGCTGCAACTTCTTTCACTACTATCCAAAGAGTGCTGAGAGGAGAAGGGCTCGTGGGATGGGCATTGTGGCCACATGACCTGTTTCAGTGGGATTGGTGTTAGAAATGGAAATGTGGGGACAATGGAAGGGTCATGCCCATGGTGTCACCTTAAGTCCTATTATTTCCAACAGAAACTATTTTTTCTCTTACACTTCAAAATATTTCTAATCACAATCCTCATACCCTCTCTCTTTTCAGATACAGTAACTCCCATTGTCCCTTCCATTTTACTGATGAGAGTGGTTTCCATTTTACTGATCTTGGCCAATGTTAGAAAGTTAGCACAGAAAGTCCAGACCTTCTAACTCGTATCCCATGTTTGTGCATTTTCTGTTCTGAGGGAAAGTGGAAATCAATTTGGTTTTCTTCTTTGTTCCTTTTTGGCTGTAGCAAGCAGTGTCACATGCCACAGACAAAGGTCTAAACAACACACATTCTAATTTAGGAGTTCCTTACAATTGGCTTTATTGGGTTATTGCTTCTCTAAGTAAATCGTCAAATACATCGCTAAATGTTAATACCCAAGTAACTGTTGTTTGCAGCCCTTGACCTAGAATTCTGGGATGCAAAAAAGTTAGGGAAGTTCCAAAGATGTGGTTCCCTCTCTGGCTCGCATACCAGCCTCAGCGAATGGCTCACTTCTATTTCAAGGAGTTTATCTTCAGTGTACTGAAGCAATGAAAGTTGCATCTCAAAGCCACAAGATCCTAAAATCCCAGGATTTTGACAACCCAGTTTCCTCACCTTCTGTGCTTCATCCTACCCATCAGCCCCCACCCACACCCATTCTTCCACCCCTACCCACCCTTCATGGCCCTAAAGAACCTTCTCCAAGGCCAAGCAGAGAGTAGCTCTATAAACAAAGTGGTGAGAGGGAATACCCACATGGCCCACCCCTAGCACCAGTGCCCTAGGAGTTGACACACACTTAAAAGAAATGACCTTGCTGTACGAAAACCGAGAAAGGCTAGGAAATGATGGAGAAAGAGCACGCTACTAGTCATTTCTACTCATGCAAGGTGGGCAGGCCAGTGATATAAATAGAAGAGGGGCAACTCTCAAGCCCTCATGCCTTTATTCTCCATAGACCTTATAATGCAAATGAGCTACGTTGGGCTCAACATAATCCCAGTTTATTGACCCCCAGTTATTTTCATTGGTGGGCCCTTCTGACCCATTGCTGATGAAACTTGGGTGAAGAAAAACTCACTGGGCATAAACTGGTACATCCAGGATCTAGAGTTAGCTGTGACCATTGGCAACAGTTTTTGGACAGAGAAAACGTTTTTAGGAACCTACTCTATTATTGCTCTGCACCATAAATTCCAGAGACCACTCCTTACTTCTCTTATCTCCTCAACCTGCTCTCTTAAGAACCGTTGAGTGTTTATCAACTGTTCATCCTGGTACAGTGATAAGGAGGAATTCTCTTGTTTTTTACGATAAAGCTTCTGTGTTCTGTTTTCATGCTTAGGCAAGTAGCCACAAGCCTGGGAGATTTATCCATTTATTACTCATGCCAATTTGGGGAGCTTGCAACTTTGAATCAAACCAGAGATACTTGCTATTGTACAAACCTAGCAAGCCACTGTGGAAAACCCAGGAGAGAATATATATCCTTTGAACAAATTATTCAAGTTGACAACATCCCATCTCCCAGATCAATTGCCCATTGAATCATAATGCCTTATAGCCACATGACCCTTCAGGGAAAGCTTACAAAGCATGTTCTCATTTGTTATCTCCTGACCCTGCCCGCAGCCCTCTGCTGTGGGCTTGACTGGTGTTATCACAGAGCAGGCTCTGGACCATGAACCCAAAGGAGAGGGCTCCAGCTCCGGCCACTTCCTTGATTGATGTCCTTGGGCAATTTCACTTCAACTGTGATCCTCCGCCTTCTCTTCTGCACAAAGGAGCCAAAACACCCAGAGATGGATGGGACTAACAAAGCTTTAGTTTCAGGACCTACTGTTGCAGGATTTCTTTTCTTTTGGTGCCCGTGGTTCTTGGTCACACCGCTTTGAAGAATGAAGAGGTAGACCAGATGAATAGTGGTGCGCAGCAAAGCAAAGTTTATTGAATGATAGTACAAAGCTCCTGAAGAGGAAGGGGATCTGAGAGGGTTGCCACAGAGTTTCTAAGTCTGGGGGGGTGGGGGGAATGTTTATGAGCTTGTTGGCAGGCTCTTTTAATCTGATTTAACCCTCCATGCGCCTGTCATCCAATTAGGTTTTTGTCATCTACCTATCACATGGGAAAGGGTGGAGGGTCCTTCCCGGGTGGGTGTAAAATCCTTTCAGGGGTGGTTTCTTCTTAGGGCAGGGACCCCTTGTCCCTGCCTGTCTTTCTTCCAACTATCCTTCATTACTACCACCTGCACAGGCTGTGAATCTAATTTCGAAGTCATTTTGTGTCCTTTTTCTTGAAGAAGACTCCCTAAATTGTAATAAGCTTCAGGACTCACCAAACCTAGATCAGTCTCCCAATATAACCTGCTTAATCTAATACCAGGAAGCCAAAATATGATCGGTATTTCTTTGGCCTCAGCTCTGCCAAATGGCCCGTGATGATTACCATTCAGACCCATGTACTAGGTGGACTTCGTTGGTGCCCCTCCTGGATAGCTGTGAAGGGCTCACAGCTTGTGAGCCCTTTGTCCTGGAGATTACACCATCACCTCTATTCAGGGCAGTCGACCAATGTCTGCTTGATGTGGTCAAACGGCTACAGCCCTGTCTCAAGGTGAGACCAGCTCTGTGATATAATCCATACTCCTTTGGGATCAGATCGAAGCTAGACTGTAGCGGGGCTGACATCCTGGCTTAGCTCCTTCCTCCGTCTCATTCTGCTTCCCTCATTCCCTTTCTCCTAGAGCCTTGCCCTACCAAGTTATACCTATCTGAATCCTCACCTGGGGCCCAGCTTCTAGGGTACCCAACCTAAGACATAAAGTGATAAGGACAGTATCATCTTTTCCCATGTCAAAGCCTGTCTGGTCCACTTTCAAACACAGCCAAAAAGCCACAAGCCCTTGAGACCCACTGCAGCCAGTGCTCAGGCTACTGCATGGATGTGTTTACTTATTTCATGACTAGCATCCCTGTCTGAGGCCCATCCTGGACCTCTAGCCAAGTCCAGAGAGCCAGAGTTCTAAGTACCTTTGGAACTTGGCAGTGGGAGGGTAAAGGCGGTGATGCTGAGCATTTGGTAAAACTCTAAACTGTGACCGCCCCACCTTTAGTGTTTTCTCTGAGCATTTGCTTTAGATGTTAGGAAGGAGACCAAACGATGTGAAAAAAATGATTGGTAGCACCATGTCTCTTTTGATCATTTTCTCGGCATTTTTTTACTGCAGGAGATTTATAACTAGCCCTTTGTCCCCACTGAACAGAAGAGGAATCCAGGCTCTCCAGTGTTACCTGTCATTTTAGAGAAAGACAGAGTTTAGGAGGAAAGAGATTTAGAGCCTCTTTCTGTCTCATCTATGACTTGTTTGTGACTTTAAATGAATTAATTGTCACCCGTTAGCACTCGTGTGTGTGGCATGGACATTTACTTCCACACCCCACAAACAGCAAAGACTCTTGGAGATCATCATAACAGCAAGACCACCATCCATAAAAGAGACATAATCTTTAAATCACCAAAACGGATACACGAGAAATTCCTCATGAGAGGGAATAAAATGTGAAGCAGGAAATATTTATTACCCAAGTGCTTGCTCCTCCAGGCCCTTAGCCCTAAAGGATCTAGAGATAACTAGTCTACCACTTCCTTACACAAGAGAGACAGGTATAGGCTTTGCAGACAAATTGTGAGGATCTAGGTCCAAATCCAGGAGCATCATTCAACAGAGAGAGGAGCAGGTGGGCCTGATGAGCTTAGGCAGGTACATTCCAGAAACAGATATCACAGGGTGGAAAAGCCCAGTTAGGGGACTATAGACCCAAGAAGCAAGGGCCCAGGAAACTCACCCAGCTAAGGCTCCCAGTGCCCAACGTGGAACTCATCAGAATCCTGGCTTTTCTGGTCCAGCAGCTTACTGTAGACATCCTTGGAACTTGTCTCAGAATGTGGGCAGTACTATATTGAGTGGGGAGCAAAATAACAGGATTTACTCTGTGACCTTGGCCAACTTACTCGTCTTCCATTTCCTCATCTGTAGTAATTCCTCCTTTACTCATCTTTCTGGCTGGTATCAGATTCTGTTTGAGGCAGTATGTATGAAATTGCTTTGTAACCTGGAAAGTGACAACTGTACATTAAGACAATAATATCTGTGGATAGGTAAGAAGGCAGAGAGAAAAGAAAGCTTTCTGGAATAGGAAGAAAGGAGTTCCAAGATCTGTAGGCTCATCCAGCCTGGTCTCTGAGCCGATGCAAGACCAGGCTTGCAATGCATGCACAGCCTTCCCTGCTATTGAGGGGGAGCCGGAAAGAGCTCCATGCCCAGTGTCCAGTGATCCTGGCAAGAATGAATCTGCCTTTGGGTGTCCACAGAAGTGGGACCTGCAGCCTAGTCTTCCTATCACAGGCAACCACATACGGTCCATCTGTCAGACTGTTCTCTGCTATGATTTCTGATTCCAATTCCCTCTCCAGCTCCCTTTGGGACTAGGGCCCATCCCTAAGCTCTGATCCAATTGGCTGGGGCCCTGTTCCTTCCAGTCTCTTCCCCAGGACAGATGGACATGTTGGATAAACATGTTGGATATACATAGAGCACCCAAATTCTCAGAAATCCTACCCTCAATTCTACCTGCTCAACTCAAATAGAATCCCCCATGGACCAGCTCAGTCTGGATCACACTCAGCACCACTCCCCAAGCTTAGTGGTTTGAACCATGGGTTCTACTCCTGGGGGAGGAGGAGTCTTCTGTCATTCCCTCCATCCCAGCTATTTCCCCCTTTACCCCTAGATCAACATCAGCTGCAACAGTCTCCCTCCTCCCCACTGGGAGCCCACAGTACATAATAATGACAGTTTTTAATATCTTTCTCTAAAAATTTTGGCAAGATAAAAGGCTCAAAAGAAATAAGGAGCATGTACTTCTAAAATTTTCATCCTTCAAAGGAAGAATCAAAGATAATTAAAATATTAGTGAAGGAAGCACAGGGAGATAAGAGTTATATTTGCATATTCTTTAAATTATAAATTCGTGTGCTGCTCTTTTAAAAAAATTTTTTTTTTACTTAAACAATTTAGGTAATTGAAGTGATGAAGTTTGTATAACCCTGATTGCCTACGAAATAAATACATCTTGTAGGTCCTGGACACACCACTGATGATTTTATATTGTATAAACTTTGCCGATGTTCCAGGCAATCCTCAAACAAGGGGAAAAAAGGCATTAAGCTATCAGGCCAATCAGAATGAGGTTGCTTTTGTTACTCATCTAACAGTTTGCAAACATGACATGAGATGATTGTTCTTCTGCTGGGCCAGGCAGGAATGGACTACGGGCAGCTGAGTGAGGGTGGAGTGTCCCCCAAAGTGTTGTCCCTGGAGCAGAGGCTAGTGCTCCTAGAGCTTTCATCTTGAGACCCCTGGTGCCAAACCAGGCTGATTGTAAACCAAGTGGCAGTTGGTGAGAAGTGGCTTTAGGGGCTTGGGTTGGTGGGAGACGAAATGGGAAGACAGAGGTTGGAGCAGAGACAGGAAATTGTCTACTTGGGAGAGGGGCTGGAGCAGCTTTTGATAAAGCCTCTGTAGCCTTGGGATGGCCAAGGAGGGAGCCATTTAGGCGTCCGGTGGGTCTGGACGCTCCTCTTCCTCCAGGAGCCTGTGGGAGAATGGTAGGTCCCCAGGGGTAGAGAAAGACTGGAGACATTTGTGGTTTTGATGCTAGTTCACCTGCTGCTTAGCAGCTGGTCAGAAAGCAGATAGATGACTTTCTCCTAAAGTCACTACTCAATCTACTCACCTCTAAAATTCACCAATCTTGCAGCACCAACGATGGGCATAGCCTCAAACTTGGAATACCTAAGCATGTGGAACAGGAATTCACACTTTGTTTTGCTTAGTGGGAAGTCTCTACTTCTTTGATCTTGACTATCAGGTAATGTGGTTGGTCATTTTGGTCAAGTCTGGTAAACAAAGCAGGCAAATACAATTTGGGACCCAAAATCGCAGTGTGAGCATATGGGGTCTCTGACTAAGGAGGCTCCCAGGGGCTTTGCTGGAACTGGCTGGTTATTAACCTGGACAGCAGAAAGTGTATTTCAGCAGAGGGCAAAGGTAACGAATGAGAGAAGAAGAGGAAGGACCCTCATGAGGGTCAAAAGCTAGAATTGCCAACTATTGTGCTCATGGTTACTCTTCTACTTAAAATCCTTCTTTGGCTTCCCCTTGTCAAACGGTGAACTCCAATCACCATTGTCCATTAGGGTGACATACAGGACCTGGCTTGGCCCTATCTCTTGACATGACCTCCAGACATTCAACTTCGGGCATCCAGATTCCTAGCAACTTGGTTGATCTAGCAACTATTTGACCATGGGTCAGCTTTCCTCGCCCTGGAATAATTCCTGCCCTTTCTATGCCTGGGAATTGCCTCTTCATCCTTAAGAATCAGCCCCCCCACCCCCAGCAACCTGCCTCCACCCACTGACCATTCCCTCCTTGGGCCACGACAGTAGCCTCTGCACCGCTTTATTAGACTCACTGATTTTGTGAGTCCGTAAATCCCTACAGGCAGATGGAGGTGACCGTGTCTTATCACCCTCTATTCCTCCAGTGCCCAGCTTGGTGCATGACACATGCTAGTTACCTCACCAATGATTGTTGAATCAAATTGAATTGAAATTGAGTATGACTCTGAAATAACAAGCCATTTTCTTTTTCTCGTTCAACTCACAGTGTGAGAAGAAAAATGAAGTCATATGTGCATATCATCTCCAAATAAATTACTTTAAAGAACAACTTCTATGTGAATTTTGGATTTGCAAATTCTGTCAAAGTGCACGTGAAGGTAAAACTAAATTTGTCTCCTTAGTTTACAGTCACACTTTAGAGCCAGGATAACATTCAGTTAACTTTATTCATTAGTGGTTGTAAGAGAAGTGGGTGTTCTGATTAATCAAATAAAGAACCATCATAAAAGAAAACAGGACACCTGGATCCTGGGTCCTGGCTTTTCCACTTACCACCTTCTATTGACTCTGGGCAAGTAACTTCACCTTAATTCCTTCAGCTTCAGAATATGGATTATAAAGTTTTCTTGTTTAAGGTATTGGATAAGGGCACCGGGTGGCTTAGTTGGTTAAGCATCTGCCTTCGGCTCAGGTCATGATCCCAGGGTGCTGGTATCGAGCCCCACGTCGGGCTCCCTGCTCAGCAAGGAGTCTGATTCTCCCCCACCCCCTCTGCTGCTCCTCCTGCTTGTGCTCTCTCTCTCTCAAATAAATAAAATCTTTTTAAAAAATAAATAAAAAATAAAATACTGGATAAGCTGTGAATTGAGCTGCCAATATAAGGGATCATTAGGTGTACCTGACCAATTCCCCAGGAATAAACTTCAAATGTATTTAACACCAGAAAGTGTTAAGCAAAACTCACATCTTTCTTTGATGATTCAGAAGGCATTTCAGTAAGTGCTTTGGGTGCATCATTATAAACATCATTTACCCTTACACCATAACTTTGTGCAAATACCAGTTAATAGAAAGTCCCATTTGATAGAATGGTATATAAGCCAACCTTTGAATAATATTGTGGTTTGTTGTTTTTTTTTTTAATGGACACACCATGAAACAGTCTAATGAGGTTACCGCCAAAACAGCTTTGGGTTTTCGTGAGTTACATGCATAGTTAGGGCTGGAAAGGACTGTTTCAGCTCTGTCAGCTTAATCACAGTTTGCTGGTCCCGAGTGGGTTTGGAGGGATGGTGTCACGCATTACGATGTGTGGTCAGTGACTCACACCCAAATCACTGTTTTCAGGCAGGATAATCAAACATTTGGGCAATAAGCCTCGTAAAGTTCTCATTTATAGGGAGGTTAAGCAGCCTTTGGGATTAGTCTCATCCAAAGAGGGTTTTGAAGACCTTCACTGACTGCAAGTCTGACTATTCCTATTTACCACAGTGACACAGTAACTGCGTTCTAGGGAAAACAACCGTCTTCCTCCAGACTTGCTAGACGCCATATATTGTGGTGAACATCCCTTCATAAAGAAGAAATGCAGAGGCCCAGGCCCCACCCCAGATTGACTGAGTCAGAGCCTGCACTTTAACAGGATCCCCGGGGAATGAGATGCACAGGAAACCAAGCCCTGGTTTTTTTGTTTTTGTTTTTGTTTTTAGGGCCCTTGCAACCTCAACTCCTCCTTTCCTTTGTTCTCCTTCTCCCTTTCATCTTTCATCACTTCTTCCTCAAATTCCAAAACCAGGTCATGTGTGAAAATCAATACCTACTTGTCTCAACCTGGTCTAATTCAAACACTCAACCATATCTCTACTTGAGGTCCTAACTCCAAGCACAAACCAGCCTTGATTCATAAACACTTGAATAAAATAGTTCCATTGGGCCCCAGAAAAACAGCAGGCAAGAGCCGTCCCCCACAAGATCTGTATTTGTGTCATTTATTTATAAAGAGCCTTAAGTGTACACAATGCTTTGTTGGGGAACATGCCAACAGGCTACAATCCCTGCCCTTTAAAAAATATTTTTTCTTTTTCCCTTATGCCCCAGGGAACAGCTAGGGTGGGGATGGAGTTATGAAATCTTCGGACCAAAACATAGGAGATGAATAGAAGGAAGCCATAAGTATTTGTTAGGGCCTCCAGACCTCTCTAAGAAAACAAATAAGACTTTCCCAAACAATATGCATGAGCAGATTTTTGCTGTGCAAGGAAACCAGCCCTCAGTTCTCTGAAGAAATCTCAGCCCCCGCCCCCCACACACACATCCCACAGGAGATCTTACAAGCATTTGAGCCAAAGATATCCATTTAAAAAAATAAATTTATAAAAGGAAATTTAAAAAGGAAAAATATTTAATGGCACTTATAAAAAACAGTTAAATAAAAGAAGAAACAACCACTTGATAAAATATTATGTAGCCACTCAAATCAGGATTTCAATAATATTTAGCACAAAACATTAAGTGGCAAGGTAGGATACAAAATTTTATAATCACCATTACCCCACTTTTATGTAAATAAAAAAGGGGAATTAAATATACCAAAATGTTAATGGTCTGTATCTCTGAAATTGATATGATTTAAATGTTATTCTTTGCACTTTTCTATATTTTCTAACTAGTATGGACACATACGACTCATATGAGTACTTTTTCTAAACATTTGTCCCGGCAAAAGTTCTTTCTTGACTCCACAAATTCTCCTTTCTCTCTATAGCCTCCCCAAAGCCCGCTTACTTTCCTGACCCAGAAAAGCAAGCGTTCAGAGAATTCTATCCATTGGAAAAGTCATACTGGTTCTAGACACTGAGAAGAGGGGAGAGCAGGGTTAGAAGGGGGTCTGAATGAGGAAATTTAACAACTTTCCAAATCTTCTTAGGTCAGCCCTTCGGTGTGAGATTCCAGACTTCATTCAGAGTGTTCTGCATCCCAAACACACCCATTATTGATCGACATGGAAACACATTTTAAAGTCCAAAAACATGGTTTGTGCACCATCCAGAAGCTCAAGAGTGGAAAGAATTTTAGAGACCATCTTAGTTCACTAGTTCTCAATTCTGGTGTGCGTTGGGGTCGCCTGGAGAGCTTGAAAAAATATGAATGCCCAGGTCCTACCCTCAGAGCTTCTGATTTTACTGGTCTGGGGTGTGGCCTAGGCATCTGGGTTTCCTCTTTATAGCTCCCGGGTGATTTGACTATAGAATGCCATAGTCACTGCCCCTCTTACCCAAACGGCCCTGCAGCCCCACTGATGTGTGATCCCCTAGTTCAGGTTGCATGACCAGCATTAGCCAGCTCCATCACTGGCTTCCAGAATCTGATCAGGTATTTGGCTGCAGGCAGAACAGCTACCCGACCATAATGAACTGCGAAGGTGGGCAGCCAGATTCTATAACTGTGCAAGAGGAGGAGGACCAGTTTCAGTGGACAGGTCCAATCCTGACCACATAGGTAATAGCTCCCTTTCATGGCCAAACAGATGCAAAGTAATTTACTTGGCCAAAAGCTCTCAGCTCCTGAGTGGTTGGGTCGAGATTCTCATTCTAAACCCTCAGCCTTTCCACTGTACTACAGCATAAAACATCGAACGCAGTTTTTAAAATAATTCTTGGATTTCAGAGTAATTTTAGATCTATAGAACATTGGCAGAGCTAGCACAAAGAATTCCTGTACAATCCTTGCCCAGCTTCCCCGAATGTTAACATCTTACCTAGCCAGGGTGCCTCTGCCCAAACTAAGACATCGACATTGCTACCTTATCGTGATAACTACGGACTTTATTCAGATTTCACCACTTTTTTTTTTTTTAAAGATTTTATTTATTTGAGAGAGAGAGAATGAGAGACAGAGAGCATGAGAGGCAGGAGGGTCAGAGGGAGAAGCAGACCCCCCGCTGAGCAGGGAGCCCGATGCGGGACTCGATCCCGGGACTCCAGGATCATGACCTGAACCGAAGGCAGTCGCTTAACCAACTGAGCCACCCAGGCGCCCCAGATTTCACCAGTTTCTCCACGAATGTCCTTTTGTCTGTTCCAGGATCCCACGCTGAGCACTAATACATTCAACAAGACCCAGGAAATGTCACAGGATAATTAGTTAATCAAATGCAGACAGTAAAAAGAGCATCCTCTCTAGCTGAGAGAGGTCTCGGCATGTATCTCAGAACCGGTGGGGTCCCCGATGTGCCTGGAGGGATGTGTCTTTGTTCCACAGCGGACAGGGGTAGGACAGGCATTCCAGCTCTCAGAAATGGCCGACAGGGCTCCGTGTGCTAACTGCCTGAGGAGTTTGCAGCTCACGTTGGACACAGGGTAGACGGCTCCAACCACGGACTCTGGGACCAGAGAGGACCGAGAGGTCGAGCGTTTCTGTGCCTGAGAGGAGAGACTTCCCCGCGCCCTGAAGTCACACTGCGTGCACTGCACTCTGGCAGGAGTGCAAAGCCTCCAGATCCGGGCTTATTTCTGAAAGTTATTTCTCAAGTCAAAGGAACGAAAGTAACAAATATTCAGACTTGCTGCTTCTGAGGTGTCTCTTTTCTTTGCCTCTCCAGGGGCCCCTGTGGCCTGGAGGCTGCATGAGGCTGGTGAGCCGGCGCCTGGCAGCCTCAGGGCCCTCCCAGCTCTGGCCTTCTCTACTTGCAGTCAAATGCTGTACCCCTGAGCTATACCCCCTGGCCTTCTCTACTTGGGAAGGCACTGATCTTTGAGCTGGACTCTGCACCTAAGGCAGGCTAGGACCAACATATTAGCATTCCAACTATATTTAACGTGCAATACATTCCAGATTTAGCTCTTCAGCTAGGATAGAATTTTCCTCTTCCCCTGCCCTCACTGTTCCTGCCTCAGAGCCAAGTCTAGGGTGAGGCAAGACAGGTGCCTACGGCGCACAATTGAAGGAGGCCCTTGCACTACTTGAGAATGAACACTGCCCTCAGTGTTGTCCCTGGGGGCCCTTTGCTTGCCTCACCCCAGCCACAGCCTAGTTACCTCCTCCCCATCCACCACTCCACCCCCTGTGGTGTCACCAAGATGATTTAGCACCTACAGAATAAACGGGGCCGACAAACCCCCCACAATTCGAGCCTTCCTCGTTACAACTGATACAGTTTTCAATGTCCCAACCTCCAGCTTTGCAAAAGGACTAAATAAATAGGAACGGTCCACCTGGGGCAGCCCGCTGGTGTGGGCTCCCGTTCAGCAGCCGCCGCGTGGGGACAGCAAATGGGACCCGGGACACAGCCACTTGCTGGGCAGTCCTGGGCCAGGCACCCTCTGCTCTAGCTCACCTATGGAACCTGTACCTGAGGAGTCTGGGGTTTAGAAAGAAAAGAGATTCTGGAACTTCTAAGACTTCTGACTTAGAAATATAAAGTTGGTGAGGAGAAAGAAATGGGAGAGCTGGCGAATGGTCCAGAGAGATCTGCTTGGCAGAAAAGAGCAGAACTTTCCCGAGGGCTGTTTATAACTCTGGCTCACTGGACACACTGGACATCCACACAGGGCTAACAGCTCAGAACTGCCTCCAAACACCTCAGTCCTAATGTTCTCAAATGAAAAATAAAGGAATTTTAATTAGCGAATGGTTCTCAACCCTGACTGCATATGAGCATCACAAGGGGGCTTTAAAAACACAGGTGCCTGAGCCCCCCCTGGGAGGTACTGTCTGACTAGTCAGGCTCAGCCCCGAGTGCCTTTTAAAACCGCCAGGCGGTTCAAACGTGTGGCCCCGCTTGAGAACCTCTGTGACAGGTGAGCTCTAACTCCACCTCTGACATTCTATGATCCTGAGAAATAAGAGGTATCTGTTTTTTTGGAAATTGGAAAGAACCAATTCAGCAGTTCCCATTAAAATGACCACAAGTTTTGACCAAAAAAAAGGTTAAGCTTTTCTAATGAAGTCTCTGACTCCTGAGAGAAGGAAGTCGAGGGAAAGACAACCATGATAACAGGGTGAATGAGTACATTTCCAAGCAGAAACAGCTCCAGGGGGCTCACAGCCACAGTGGCAGCTGAAAAGTCACAATTAAGTGGCTTCACGTGTTCAGAAGCCAGTGGGCCCAGCCCCAGGGATGGCCACGTTGCCCTAATGATTATGCAATGACCCGGCTGCCCCCAAAGTGGGTGCAAGGCCACGAGTCATCAGCGGGCAACCTCAGCTCCGCCTCCCGGTGGGACACCAATGCCAATTAAAGCAGAGGTCACCTGGGTCTGACAAGGATGGTGGCCAGCCTGGGCTTCACTGAGGGCTAAGTGCCCAAGGATGCTGCTGTGCAGTAGCCACTGGGGACTGAGTTCACCAGTCACACGCTAGAGCTCAGTGATTGAAAGGTCCACGGAAGACTGGGCAAACGTGGATTTCAGGTCCAAAGTCCCAGGGCAGAAGTCCCTCTGGTACCTCACAGGAGCTTCCCAGGACAGCTGCCCAGTGTATTACAACAGGGCTCTTATCCAGAGCAGAGTTTTTTTATTCTCTTTCTGCCTTTTTTTTTTTTTTTTAACTCTCTTCTGGACTGTCCACGTGGACTGTGGATGCTGAGTGCCCTGAACACGGCGTGATGCTTTGGAACATACCACCAGCTCTTAAAACATCACCAAGAAACTTTCTGGTAGTCTGGTAGTGGAGGTTCTTGACCCCAGCTGCATGCTGGATTTGACTGGTCTGGAGTGGGGTCTGGGTATCAGTATCGTTCTCAGTCTCCCCAGGTGATTCTGACGTGTAACCAACGGTGAGAAGCACGGGACTAAGTCATGCTTTGGCTCAGGTGAGGAGGTGGTGGGATGGATTGGAGGGGGTCATGGCAAGGGTCTCAGGGGAGTCATGGGGAGCTGGAAGAAGACCAAGACATAGAGAGCTGGCAAGTTTTCAGATATCACCCACTGATGCCTTCTAGAGCTCATGCTTTTCACTCACCCATTACCAACAGTGGCTGGGGGCCAGGGGTATCAAGATGTCTAAGACCCAGGTGCTACCCTCAGGCAGCACACAGTCTAGTAGCGGAGACAGACACATAAATTGTGTCTCAGAAGTTGCACAGGGACTGTCTATGTACTCAATTACTAGGCCCCGGAGGGCACCCCAATCTGAGGGTAAGGGGTAGGCTCATGCCATTGCCAAGCATGTAGGGAAGAGGCAAAAGCTAGAATATTCAGTGAGATCTTGGAAGGAGGCCCTCGAACAGGGGAGAGGCAGGAACTTTGTAGCCTTCCTGGCCTTGCCCTTCAGAGCCTGTATCCCAAGAAGCCTGGGAAGTAGGTACATTCATGGCTAGCTTATTGGACAGTCTGGGAGGCACCATTCATGTTGTGTTTTATGAAAACACTGCCTGCTATGCTCTGGGAAAATAGAGGTGTCTAGATGCCAGGCAGAGGGTTCTCTATTTTCCCAGAGCCTTCAGTGGGGTAGGATTAAGGACAGGTCTGTGACCAACCTTTGAGCTGGCATGGTACCCAGACACCAGCATCTCCTGGGGCCAGGGTAGATGCAGCATCCCCCAGAACTCAGGGGGAGTCACTGCCCAATGAGCAGTGGCCCAGAGCAACAAAGTCCCATGCCTGAGACCTCACCCAAAGATCCACTGACAAAGACTAGATGGGAGAGGACCCAGAAAGGGGACTTGAGGGCCTGCCACCATCCTGGTGGAGATGAACAGCCAGTCGGATTTGACTTTCAGTATTAAGGTGACCTCATTTGTACACACAACCGAGGGTGAAGTGTGAAGATTAGTTGGGGACACTCAAGTGACACGTGAGATAATAAAGGACTGTGTACGGGCAAGGTGAAACCTAGAGGAGAGTGGTCTCCCTGGGCAAAGGATCAGGAGAATCAGGGAAAGCCTCTCAGTGGCACCCTCTGAGTTGTCTTTTTTTTTTTTTAAGATTTATTTATTTATTTGAGAGAGAGAGAGAAAGAGAGTGGGGGGAGGGGCAGAGAGAGAAGGGAGAGAGAATCCCAAGCAGACTCCATGCTGAGTGCAGAGCCAGACGCGGGGCTCGATTCCATGACCCTGAGATCACAACCTGAGCCGAAATGAAGAGGCTTAACTGACTTCACCACCCAAGAGCCCTGCCCTCTGAGTTGGGTCATAATGGATGAGTGGACCTCAGCCAATTGGACTGAGAAGCAATCCAGATAAGGGACAGCATGCACACAGGCGTATGCGGCAAGAGCCTTCTGTGATCTGGGTACCACCTAGGGTTGGGAGCAGAGACCTGAAGCTAAGAGGCAGGTAGGGCTAAATCAGGATGTAAGCTAAGCGTACACCAGCTTAAAAGTGTGGACTTTGTCTTGTAGTGGATGAGGATCCCCAAATAATTCTAATCAAGCTCATGGTGTCATCTGATGGGTGGAGAGATGGGCCCAGTAGTCAGTCGGGTGGCACTGTTGCAAGTAGGGGAAAGACTTTGAGGAGATCCAGTGATGTTCCTTGCTACCTGTGCCACGTCTGGCTTTTGGAGGAAAGAGAGTGGGTTTCTGTTGAAGCATTGAAGAGCCACTGTGTCTCTATGGCTGTCAGAGGAATTGGCCATGTCTCTGTTGTGTTCTCCACTGTTCCCAACCATAAAACAAAGGGTGTCTTTCAATTTCCAGGCATTGCAAAAACCTTGCCTTCCTTCCCTCTGATTTGAGTTATAAAAAAAACTATCTTGATAGTCAAGGGTAAAACAAAAGGAGCTGGGCTTTGAACTTCAGGGGTCTGCTTCCCACAGAGGAAGTGAGGACTCACTGAGCGAGATCCTCACCCACCTCCCACTAGCTCACTTTGACCTTCCCTTGATGGTCAACCCCATTTCTCTAGACCCCCAGGTGATTCCCATCACTGTTTGAGTCAACCTGCTGCCTCCTTCCCCACAAGAAAGCAGCACAGAGCCCCTGGGTTTGTTGGTTCAACAACCATTTCTGTACTTTATTTGCTCACAGCAAGAAAAAAAAACACAGAACACAAACAACTCTTTGACTGCGAGAAGACACAGACACGCAGACATCATGCTTGTTAAAGTGAGTGTCACAGAGAGGCATTATTTTATTCAACTGGCTTGATTAGTGAGTGCCAGACAGCTATTAGAACAAAAATCATGCTTTTAGGCAACTGTGTCTATTTATGTCATGGTGAGCCTTTGCAGAGAGCCCAGATAATGCTTGTTATCTTCACCCACACTAGCCAAATGTTTGGGTAAATAAAGATGTTGTATGAAATTCCCCGTCACTTTAACACAAATTGACAGAATGGAACACTATTCTGTTGTGCTCCATTTCATGGCTGGGTGGCTTCCAAGGCCAAGTAAAGGGAAGGAGAGGGTTTCCTGGGGCTAAGGATCCTGCTTAACCTGCCTCCTCTGTGCAGACACACCAGGTCCTCCCCTAAGACCATGGTTCACTGTATATCAGGTCACCTAATCCTTGAGTGGTTGTTAGAATTGTCTGTCTATAACCAGTGTTTTAATCTAAATAGACTTACACACACAAGTCAGAGACCCATAAAAGGGAGTCGGACACACTGGTCCCACTGCTAGCCACCTACTTAGATTGCCTGCCTTTGTTTTCTATCTGGCTCTGACCCCTTGCTCAATTTTGGTATCTAGCCAAAGGCCAAAGACACTTCAGGCTTTGTGCCTTGTTCTTGGGCCCCTGGAGAACATGATCTAATTTTTTCCTTGCTTTTGACTATAAGCACTGGGCATGCACTAACCTCGAAGCTCCCCTGTGACCACACCCCAGCAGGTGAGCACAGGTGAGCCCCTCCACTGAGCAGGTTCTAGTTTCCCACATGGAGGGTTGGACAACAATGGAAGATGAGTCAGCTGTGACTACAGAAAGAGCACTTACTGGACCTTTCCTAGAATCCCATCTTGTTCAGATATCCAACTATAACACAGAGAACCAGAAGTAGCCAGTCAGGCTATATAGACTAAGAAGCCACACTAAGGCAGATCCACTGTTTGAAAAGCAGCTGCAGACATGGTATAAACATGTGCTCTTGCTAAGGGAGACCACGTGCACCTGTTTGTGCCCTTACGTGTAGCTGCCTACGCTGACTTTCATTTTGCAGCTTCATCCACTGGAAGGAGGCCTTCCACCTGCTCCCTTCTAGTCTGCCATCCTAAATCTTCAGAAGGAGCTCATTGATCCACTCTGTAATGTGGCTGCCTCCCCCGCCACCCTTTGATGCAGGTGAGGGCATGGCATGGCATGGCATGGCAAGACATGGCAGCCCCCAAAGAAGGAAACTCCCATAATTAATCAGACTAAGTAGGGGTTATCACCCTGTCTTGTTCCTGAGCCCTACCAACCCCAACCCCATTTAACAAAACAAGAATTCTCCTGTTGCATCCCAGCTATGTCAAAAGATAAAGGCTGCAGTCTGTCTTAGATAAGCCACTTGTGGAATCCTTACCAATTATTGCCTTGTAATACAGAGGATCCCTTTTCTATCACTGTATAATGGAGAAAAACAAATGAGCTTCCCAGTCCGCAGAGTTCCTGTGTCTTAGACAAAGACCTTGTTCTGTATTCTGAATGAGGCCGATCCTCAACAAAAGGCAATATGATGGAGAAGTTAAGCTCATAGTTTCTGGAGTTAATTAAGGGCTGAATTCAAACGCCTGCTCCAACACTGATAGCCATGTGACATGCAGCCTCAGTTTTACCATCTATAAATGAAGATAGTTGATAACAACCTCCTGGTGTTGGTATGACGATGCTTGGAGATAATGCATGAAGAGCACCTAGCATGGAACACAGAAGGCTTTTCATGGTGCTGGATAGACTTGGTCTTCAGTGATGTCCCTTTGTAATGTCTTCCCATTCCCCACTGCTGCCTAAGCCTGGGGCATCCAGGGCTCTGTAACCAGGCTTGCTCCCCAACTCTTCCTCTTCCATATGATTTCCCAAGGGGACTTTATGAAATATACACCCCCATATGAATTTAAAATCCTTCACGGATCATTAAAACAGTCAAGACAAAGTTGAACTCTTTATCATGGGCCCCCAAGCCCACTCTCTGTTTGGATCCCGCCTACCTCTCCCACCTCAACTTGTCTATGCCAAGCTCTCACTATGCTAGAACATTTGCAATTGCTCGGATATGCCATGCTCTTTCACTACAATGCATGTCTGCACAAGCTGTCCCCTCTGCCCGCCATATCTTTCCCCTGGCTACCTCCAACTAGCCTAGCTAACTAGTTTCCAAGATTTGTATGATCAGGAGATTCCTGGAGACTCTTGCCAACCCCACCCCCATTCTGTATTAGATATGCTTCACCTGGCTCTATTCAAGTCCTTATCACACTGTATTTACTTATTTGTCTTTGCTATTAAATTCTGAGTTTCTTGAGGGCAAGAGTGCATTTCTGGAACCAAGCACAGAGCTTGGCATGAATGAGACATTCAATAAAGTTCGACTGCCTGAAATGTCGACTTATTTTTGAAACTATGTGTACTGGAAGGGATGATGAAACACACAGTCCTTTCCTCCATGTAACTAAGTGAACCAGTTGGGCATATAACCTATGACCTTGGCCATAACAATTCCATTGTCACTTCAGCTGCTCCACCAGAAAGAGAATCCAGCATTGTGTATACCAGATTTTAAAGTTGGAAACCTACTTACAAAGTCCCCGTTTCTTGTGATTTTGGCCAAAACGCTCAAATTTGTTTTCCTTGCCTACAAACAGAGTTTATAAAACCTAGCTGTAGAGAATAAATGAGACAATGCCTATAAAAGTAAAAGGTACCATTAAAATTCTTTCTATATGGAATTGTTATGGTTACTTTCAGAAAATGGAGAATATCCCAATTTCTAAGCCACAGTTAGTCCTTGTCCCCTAAATATCAAGTCATTTTCTGGTACCAGAAAATGCTAATCATCATCTGTGTTTTTCTCATGTTTGTATTACATCTCAAATAGAGACTGGGGCATACATTTTACACCCCTCATGACTGTCCGGTGGTACAGAATTCACTGGAGCCTAACTACAATGCAGCACAGTCCTTAGAAGCCATGCTGTGGGACCAGGGCACAGAAAAACTCCTATAGTGAGCTTTTCCCAGCACAGCCAGCAAAAAAAACAACCCTCAGATAAGATATAATCTGTCCTAACACAGATTTCTCCGCTTTCATAGGTCAGCCTCTAGTGAGATGAGTAATAAAACAAAAAAAGCTGAAATTAACTGTGGGAATAAGGGTTGCATTATTCATCTGTAAGGATTATGTATTGGGTTTTAACAATACATATATGAAGCACTGCTAAACTTCTCCCTGCTTATAATTATTAACAAGTTTGCAGAGGGACTCATGGTAATTATCATCTGGGAATACCACTCAGGGTCCAAATCTCAGAAGGTGCAACTGATTTCTTAGGTCAGGTGACGTGGAGCAAGAATGTCAAAGTGTGCAGTATATAAAGTAATTAATAAGGTAACCATGAGCAATAAGGCCATAAATTCACCTAAGAGATCTGAATGACCCAGCCCAGGAAGGGAGGACCTGCAGCCTGACCAGGATGTGCACATTTCTACCCTTTGCTGTTACTGATGTGCAATGTGTGGTCAGCAGCCCCTCGGTAACCAGCACATGGAACCCAGGGCGTGAACCTGAGGCAGAGGAGAAGTCAGAAAGCCTTTGTTTGTTGCACAGACATTGAAGCAACACTCACTGAACACCTGGCCCAGCAGCAGGTCTGTTAAGATAAGTTCCTGGCCTTAAGGAGTCGTAGATTGGCAACAACACGATAAGGGTAGTTCCAAGTGTGCATGGAGTCCCAGGAGAGCCCAGAGAAAGAAGCAGCTCATTCTTTCTGGGAACACTAGAAAGGATATCTATGAGGATGTGACTTTGAAGCGGAAGTCTTGAGAAGCTCTTCTGGCCAAGAAGTGAGGAGAGGGCATTCCCGGTGAAAGAGAAAAGCGGATGTGTTGAATCCCTGCTCACCAGGAGCCAAAATGGGCCCCTCTGGGGCCTGGGCCAGACAAGCTGGCCATAAACCTCACAGTCAAGCTCAACAAGGAGAGGGGAGAGGCAGAAAGGAGTGCGGGCCAAGACCTGTAGAGAGCCAGGAGGCCATCGCCGACCAAGCCCAGGTCAGCTGACAACAGAGTCAGAGGGTCAGAAGCTGATAGAACAGAGGGAGAGCAGAGAGGGAGAAGAGACCCAGGCTCCTGCAGCCACTTGGTGGGTTGGTCTGGTTTAAAAGTGAAGGACTAGAACAGACAAGTTTCCGGGCACAGAGGTGGGTGTTTAGGGAACAGTGAGTATTCAGCAGAACAGAAACATGAGTTCCTGGAGAAGTGAAGAGGCAGGAGCACAACCCAAAAAGTGGGGCAGAGCCGATCATGACAGGCCTTTCCTGTTAGCTGAGGAATATGGCTCCATTTTGTAGCCCTTGGGAAAACATGGTATCTTAAGCTAGGGAGTGAGATAGAATTATATTTTAGAAAGATCACTCTAGCAGCCCTACGGAAGACAAACCAGAGCAGCCTCTGTTGGAGCGTAGTAAATGCCCTGCCTGTCTCAGAACTTATTTAAAACAAATAAGCATCGGGACGCCTGGGTGGCTCAGATGGTTAAGCGTCTGCCTTCGGCTCAGGTCACAATCCCAGGGTCCTGGGATCGAGTCCCGCATCGGGCTCCTTGCTAGGCGGGAAGCCTGCTTCTCCCTCTGCCGCTGCCTCTCTCTATCTCTCTCTCTGACTCTCATGAATAAATAAAACAAACAAACAAACAAATTAAAACAAAAACCAAATAAGCATCATTTTAGCTGTGTTCTAGAGCTACATTCGAATTCAATGGAAACACCTAGGAATCTGCATTTTTATCTTTCCCTGGTATTTTGGGGGGCACACAACAGTCTACAGCTGTTGCCTGGGCAAGACAAGACAGGGTCTGTACCAAAAAGGAGACTAGTAAAGAAACATGCAAGCGAAGACCCTGTCACACAAAGGGGGTGCACAGTAAGTCTGGGACAGATGAATGAATGAATAGGACAGAAGCAGGTTTTGGAGACTGAAGGGATGAAGAGAGATCAACTCTAAAGTATAAGGAAGAACCATACGACACACAGTGGCTACCCTCCACGGTGAAATAAATATTGCATTTGGGGGAAAAAATTTCATAAGAGCATACTCAACCTCTGTGAATTATTTTCGTAGAATAAAGGCAGACCAAGCTCCACGATACTTAATCCAGTGGTTCTCATCTTGGCTGCATATTAGAGTCACCTGGGGAACTCTTCAAAGTTCTAGGAACCTGGAGCTCACCCCTAGACCAATCACATCCAAATCTTGGAAGGACAGGGTCAGTCCTGGCATCGGTACATTTCCAAAGCTCCCCAAAGGATTTTAATGCACAAGCAGGGTTAGGAATTGATCATCCTTAAAAGTGGCAGACAACTGGGAAAGGAAAAGTGGTTTTATTCCCTCTCCCTAAGCATCATGGAGAATTCAAAATAGTCAAAATGGGAAAACTTAGCGATCTGGGGGGCTACGGACCCAAGGCTGATTTCACGGTATGTAACCCAAGAGATCCAGTTTAATATCCTTGAAAGGCAGTGTGTTTTCCTCTGCACCCAAAGTGCCACGCTTTCAAGAAAGCCCTGTCTTTCCGTTATCCCTATATGGAAACCGGGACACAACAGATGGCTGGAGAATGGATTGTGTCTGCTCAAGTTAGAGCTGCTTTTATTTGCAAGACATCAAATTCGTATCGACTGCGGGGACAGGCTGACATGATTTACTTCTAAGAAAATGGAGGCATCGTGGGCTCTGTCTTTGCTCATTACCATAAGACAGAGTCTCATCTGTGACCAGGATACACTGGATTGCCGATGGTAGAAACTGTACGCAGGGACCACAAGAGGCTGCTCCTGTTCTCAGGGACTAACTGTTGGAGAATCTCCACATCTCCCAGCAGAGAAGCCCGAATTTCAGAGCAGTGAACTTCCCCACCCAGAGTCCCGCTCCTCCAGAGCACTCAGCTAAGTACCAGGGAAACAGCATTTATGTTTATTTTTCACCATTAATTATATATTCCTACATGTACTCTCAAAAATGCAGCATGAGATTTTGACAAGAAAATGCAAAGGGCATAGCGCCTTCATTCTTGAAAGAGATCATCTCCAGAGACATGAAAGCAGCCCCAGCCCATGGCTCCCAAGATCCCTCTCCAGCTCAGCAGCCTGAAATGGGCAGGGAGCCCGCCCGCTGCCTCCTGAGGCTGGTGACAGCGCAAAAGGGAGGGCAGAAGGACATGTGGCGGTGGGAAGAACAGGAAAGCCTGAGCGATCGGTGGCTCTTCCCCCCTACCTGTCAGGAAAAGAGCAGACCCAAGCCAGGTGCCCACTACCCACCCGAACCCGGGAATGCCTCGTGATGTTTCAAACAGGGTCAGTCCTGTGGAATGGGTCTTAGGAACAAACCCTCCACTTCTGAATTCCCAATTTGCAGATGAGAAAACGAGGCCAGAGAAATCACTGACTTGCCCAAGATCGCAGGATGACTCAGTGGTGGTTTCGGCTTCAGGGCTCCTGATTCTCAGGTTCCTCCTCTTGGCCTCGCCAGATCTCAAGCTTGGCTCCACAGGAGAATTACCTAGGGAGCTTTAAAGAAAAAAAATGACCAACCTTACCCCCCAGAGATCCTGGTTGTGGGATGGGGTGGGGCCTGGACGTAGTTCCCCAGGTGACGGGCAGTATGCCCAAGAGAGAGGGCCCCTTCACGCTGGTGTAACTTGACTCAGCCATCTGTTGCGATTTGCTCCAGGTTGAGCCCAGCCCTGTGCTTGGGGCCTGAGCCGGGAATATGCAGCAGACTCGGTTCCTGCCCTAAAGCTGCTCAGCATCTGGCAGAAGAGCCTACTGTAAGGTGCTCTTCCAGCAGCAGAGTTGATAAGAGTGATAATAGAAATAGAAATAAGTGATAGCAGTGATTAACTCTGTCTGGGAAGCTCGAGGGAGGCAGTGTTTGAGTCCACCGTAGAGGATGAATAGGAGTTTGCTGAGAGGACAAGAGGCAGAAGGGTTTTCCAGGGGGAGGGAAGAGCATGTGCAAAGTCCTGAAGGCATGAAGTGACATGGCACATTCATAGCTTGGTGTATCCAAAGCAGGGTGCAAGGTGGGAGCAGCGGATACAGAGCTAGGGAGGCAGGCAGAGCTGGATCCCAAAGGGCCTTATGATACAAGTCATTCTAAGGGTTGGGGATTATCCTGAAACGAGGGTGAACCACTGAACTAGGTCATGCAGAAGGACGATAAAGTACAACTTGCATTTTAGGAAAGGAACCCAAACAGTGCTGTGGATGGTGAATGGGAAGGGAAAGATGCCTGAGGCAGAATGACCAGTGGACAGGGAAGGCAGAGAGATGACAAGGGTCTAGGGAGTGGCAACAAGCACTGAGAGCAGAGGACAGATAAGCCCCAGATGCTGACCTCTGCCCTGAGTCACTGCTTTTAGAGGTGGAATTGATAGGATGAGGTGGTTGATTGGCCAAGGAGCCAGGAGGTCTGATTCCAACCCAACCCCTCCCTATTCCTCTTCATATACTGGGAACCGAACGGCCCCCTCCCCCCTGCCTTTGAGCTCGCTGGCCCTTCAGCCTGGGATGACTATCCCTCCTCCACATCCAAAGAGGATATATCCTTTAGGTCTCAAATTGATGCTGCTTCCTTCAAAAATCTGGGTTTTGAATGAAGGAAGGAAGGAAAGAGTAAAGTTCACCAACTTTATTCTATGTGTTCTCAGAAACGGGTCTTCACATTGTGCCTCCTGAGAGGCCTTCCTTCTCGTCTGTGTGGTAGGCTACCATCCTTCACAACTCTGCCCAAGTCATCTGTTCTGGGAAGATGTCTTTGGTATTTACAGACATGGGTTGAGCCCCGTGGCACTTTTGTATTCCTCTGTCAGTAAGTAGAGAATTGTTTCAGTGTCAGTAATTACTGTTTCCCCTCCCAGGGTAAATAGGCTCATTTGAAAGACAGGGGCCTTGTCTTCTGATTCTGCCTCCTATCCTAACCCAGCACACAGAAAAAAGGTATTTGATAAAAGTTTGTTGAATAGAATGGGTGTCAAGGCCGAACTCATGAAACTAGGGAAACGTGCTATGATGATGATGATGATGATGATGATGGGATGCTGGAATCCCCCCTAAGAATAGGACACCTCAACTTTAACTCTCCAGCATCAGGGGACACCAAGGGTGGAGGGTTGCACTGAGGAAGTACACCCATGCATTTTGAACTGGTCTGCAGACCACTTGGAAGACTTCCTAAGGCCACTGCAAGGGCTGGAAGCTGCACTTTGAGAAATGCTTCCAGGGCATTCCCTCAGAGGGAATTAGCCATGGCAGGGAGGGGAAGGTAGAGACAAGACTGCCCTACCCAGGAAAAGTGAGGCTTATCCTTGTCACCTGGGCAACTCTCCCTAGGGCGAGGCCCGCTCCCGGCCTTCTCAAGTAACTAGTATCTTCCAGAAGCACCTCTCCCTTCAGGAATCTCTCTTAGCTGGGTGTTAATGAAGGAACGTCTGACGAACTGATACACTCATGCACCAGTGGTTGCTCACTTAATCCTCCCACAGGTTACCTTTTAAAGTACTGGAAGATTCATAAGCGTTTCAGGTGCTGTAGCAACTTGAAGGGAAAACATGTAGACCTCAGCACGGTCCTCCCGCTCCCCGCCATGAGGGAACTAGGATATTTGAGAGTCGTTCCAGCTGCCCTTGAGTAACGCATCCAGGCAAGGAAGTCCAGATTTTGAGTCTGAGCCGGCACCTTAAGAAAGAGAGCTTGAATCAGCACAGCCGTCAGAACTCTGCTTGAGGGTAGCATTGCCGAAACTAAGAGGAATAATTTTCTCGGGGCATTCTCTCTGAATGCTTGTTCCCCTGTGGCAGCTGTGATGCTCAGGTTAAGGCGAAGTATCCTGGGGCAGCAGGGGAAGGAGGAGGGAGCAAGGAGAATCATGGGAAAGGGGAGGGAAGGGAAGAGCCCCTCCTGGACACACACGTGTCAGTGGGAGATTTACGGGGGGATCTGCTGATACCTGGACAAACCAGCCACATTCCCCCCTGGGAACCTGGGAGCACGTGACCCCATGGCAAAAGTCCCCTTGAGGCTTTGGCTCTGCAGGAAGCTCCTTTCTGTTCTCTAGAAGATGCAGATCCTGCAGGAGAAGACAGACAGGCTGGGCAAGGGCAGGCAGGTGGGGCTGGCCCAGCCCTTCATCACTCCCAGGCAGGTTCAGACTGGAGGGCCCAGCTTCAGGATTGCCATCTGCTTGGCAATGAGGTCTGGGGGAAAGCCGCTGATAGGGAAGCCTCTCTCCCCGGGAGACCGTGGGCTTTAAATGACCCAGAGGAATTGTGGGGTGGAGGCCTGGCTTGACCCCCTGAAAGCCACTGCCAAGAACGCATGTGGTGAAATCATCCCGAGGGTAGGTTAAAAAGAAGTTAGTCTGAGTGCAGAATGCGATGCCCACATCCGGGGTGTCTCTTATAGCACCTGTTGCTCGGATGGGTAGACGTGTTCTTGAGGAGAATGCTTGGAAGCCTCCAGAATTTGTTTTCCTTCAGGCTGCCCGACCTGATACTATTCTTTAAGGCCAGCTTCTTTCTGTCCCAGACCTTAAGTTCACCCTCCAGCATGACTGGGTTGGGGCCTCCATAGACACCATTTTAATTTCCCGCGAAAAACATCAGCCATCCCTTCAGACTGTACTTCTTCCACTCTGATTTTGGAAGGACTTTCTTACCCTGTCTCTCCAGAGCTAGCTGTAGAATTTCCCAACCTCCACATGAAGTCCTGGCAGACTCCAGCCCTAAAACATTCTGAGTCTACATAAAGCCTGGCCTGCAGCCTGCCACCACGGGAGGATTGAGGATGGATCTAAGGTCCCATCCAGCAGATCTTCCCTTCTCTCGGTCCATCCAACAGAAAGACCATTTTCCAAATGGCCTTGAAGGCTTCCCCTAGTGCTTCCTTCTGGATTGACCTGGCAGACATTAACTAAACTCCCATTTTGTGCCAGGCACTTTAGCAGGCCCTGGGAATGCACAAAGAGTCAGATGACTAGAGAGAGGAGATAGCAAGCCAGAAGGTCCATTTCCCTGACGAGAGTAGAGGACTGACCGAGGAGTCTGACATTGACCCTATGAGACAGGATTAACTGGAAGCTCTCAAATTAATACACATCATCAGATTTCTCTAGGCCTCACTTGCTGCCTCCGCTGCAGTCAGCCTTGTAGGTGTGGCCCCAGTGACAACTAAGCCAAAATGTGTTGCAATTTCTTCTTAGCCCATACACATCTTTGAGCCTGGGAAAGCAGGTGTGTAAGAAGAATGCCTCCGTGCATTCTTCGTGTAACTAGCAGTGCCACCATCTTGGTTCATTCATCCGTCCGAAGCCTGCAACTGCAGTCTTCATGACCTGTCCTCTCCCCGCAGAAAGGGTTAGGAATAACAACTGTTCCAAAACCAGACTGAAGGGCTGGGCCCACTGTTGAGGGTTTCCAAACCAATGCAGCTCCAGCCATCCTGCAGCTGTGCCTTTAAGAGAATGGATGCAGGCAGCTGAGCTCATCTTTTATGAGCTCATCTTGCAGAAGGTGTGGTCTCTTCTTCCTACTATTTTTCTTGTGCTGCCAGAGTCTGAAGACTTAGAGGAATGACTACAAAACGTCTCACCTTCGCTTTCGCCCATGAAACACAAAAATACTGCAGCAAACATCAAAGTCTGAAGGGTCATTGTATTCGGAGGGAGTGTAACAAACAGGCATTTTACTCCTGTGCCTTAATTTGGTTCTAGTCCTCCGGTCCTCACGCCCTGGCTTCGGACACCTATTCTGGGCAGTTCCAGACACTAACAATAGCCATTCATCAGTAGTGTTTGAACTATAGATCTTTATCCACTGCTCTTGACTGTGACTGTGTCTGCAATAATGAAGAATTAGGCCAGCAAGTGCTAATCCTCAGAACTTGGTCTCAGACCCAGTTGTAAATATCAATTCTGCTTCTACGAGCAATGTGATCCTGGGCAAGTTACTTAATTTCTCCAAGTCTCAGTTTTCTCATCTGTAGAATGAAGTTAATAGTACTTACCTCATATAACCGATGTGACAATTGAATGAGAGAGCATATGTAAAGAGTGTCGTTCATGGGTGGCATAGAACCATTACTTGACAAACGGCCCACGAATGCGCTGTTGGTCTGGCGTAGGAGGGGCACAATATCCCTTTATCTATTGACCAGGATGATCGAGAAAGGAACAATTTTGCTTGTTAAGATTCTCACACCTCTTCCTCCTCAATTTAGCCCTTCACTCTCTCTTGATTGTCTACCTGCTGCTCCCACCAAAATGTCAAAGCTCTTTGAGGACACAGATTATGCCCCAGCAGAGTCTACATTTTTAGATAGTTAATAAATATTTGTGCATGGATACATGGATATCTTTTCAACTGACTAGCTGAATATGACTTCTGCTGGGTATCAGTTCCCAGGAAATATAGAGTCTAAGATGGGAGAGACATGGGTTTAATATTTACTGATTTCCCATACCCGCTGCCAATTGCTTTTAAAGGTATTAAATCCAAAATCTTGCTGCTTTGCATAACTGGATTAGATTGCATATAGGAATTTTGCATAGCAAAAAAGATACATCACACGATTTGCATCTCAATTTCTAGTCCTTTCAAAAAGGCTCTTAAAAACCACATAGTCCCCCAGCAATAATCATGTGTAAGGCAAAGAAATTAAGAACTTGGGCTGGGAAGACATTAAATTAGTCTCTGGAATGTAGTAAAAGACATAGCCAGGGGTGTATTCTTTCCCTGGACTTCTTTCTGGCCCCTGCCACAGACTCTGAGCAGAGCAAGCACTCATGGGGAAGGTTCCTCTTGGATAATGAGAGAAAATACATTAAAATCTTGTTACAAATTGCTGCTTGGTACTTTGGATTTATTATACTGTAGGTCAGATCGTGTTCCCATGCACGGCGGTGTGTAAAAAGCATCACTCCTGATAACAACAAAAACCTACAATATAGAGTTTCTAAGGCACAGAGTCCCTTAGTAATAAAAAGCTGCAAGACCCAATAACCCAACAGTTCTCTTTATCTCCTTTTATCGGCATTCCAGGGAAATCTACTGTGCTTCTTCCTTCCAGTCTCTTAGGAATCACGGTGAATAATGAATGCTTGGGGAAGGTGGGAGGGTGGAGTGGATGGAGGGTGGATGAAAACGAGAGGGTTATTATAGCCCAGGGTGGTTGTATTAAAAAGAGGAGTCTGGTCTGGTCAGAAAGGAGGCAAAAGGCTCAGCCTGTCTTGTAAGGACTCTGAGGGAATCAGAATTCCAGATAGAGAATCCAGAGTAGTAGGGCTTGGTTTGTTTATATTTGTTCTAATAGAGCAGTAAGACGGGGCACAGTTTCTCTATGCCATGTGTAGATTTACTACTTGGGGAGGAAAGACTCTGATACAAAGATGGGACTTCGTCTCTCATCAGGAAGGGGAGCTGCCTTCGGTAAAGCCCCAAAGCCTATAAACAAGGTTTTGCCTGCCAAGTGAGCAGGACTGGGTGGTTGCCGGTCCCATTTTCAGAAGTCATTTCCTCCAGGGAGCCCTGCCCAGCTGAGCGCATTCAGCTTGGCAGCCCAGGGCACCCTAGGAAGCTCCTAACTTCCATGCACCAGAGCATGAGGCACCCACACGGCCCAGAGTTTCCCTTCAGATGTTCGGCCCATAGTCCTCACAATTAAGCTTGTTTCTGACAAGTGTTCTCAGAGGGGAGGAGGGGAGGATGGGAGAGTACAGCCATGGGAAACACCCCTATAGTAATAACTGATCCCCTTACCAAGTCTCTCGCTCCCTTCAGGCCCCCCTCTTAGTGAAGCTTTCTTGGATATGCTAATTAAATATACAATTTTCCCAGCCCCTCCGCCCAGCACCCCCTAGCTCCTGTCCTGCTTTATTTTTCTCCACTGAGTTTATTACCTTTTGACATTATTTTTTATTTATGTGTATACTGTCTCTCCCACTAGGTTGTAAGCTACCAGAAGGCAGGATTTTTGTCTCCCTTGTTCACTGGATTCCCAGTACCTAGAACAGTGGGTGGCACAGGGCATACACCCCATAAACATATTTGTTTGAATCAAGGCCTACGGATGGCCAAGTGCTTTGCATTGATCACAGCCCCCAAGCCAACCTTACCAGTGAATGTTGGTCTCTCCCAGAAGGTGTTTTAACAGCCACTGTGTTAGTGGGAAGAGTCACTCTGTCTGATTAAAAGTCTCAGAATAAGTGCTGTTTTCTTCTGTTTCTTAAGTCCAAATTGGTAAAAAAAAAAAAAAAAAAAAAGCCAGACCCTGCTCTCCTCCTCTTTCTCTCAGACTTGATTCTGTGAAGGAGTCAGTCTTGGCCTGAAGCTTGATCTCCCTGGAAAATGGTTGGCACCCCACTTTCTTACTTTCACTGGGAGAGGTGGCTCAAGAAGTCATGGTTCTTAGCTGAACAACAGAAATCCAAACTGGCTAATTTAAGTAGAAAAGATATTTATCAAAGAATGTTAGGCAGTTTGCAGACTCTCTGGGAGGGCTAGAGAAACAAGCTGAAAGCAGCTAGAACAACACCCTAAATCACACCATAAAAGTGGTCCCAGAGAGACCCCCATTTTTGCCACTCCTGTGTTCAGACACTCCAGCTCACCCTGCCCCTCCCCCCCATCAGCATTCCCAGTAGGGGCACGGACGCTGCCCTGGGCATCTCATCCACACTACCTGAGAAAGGTAGTGGCTGCTGCCACTCTCACTTAAATGGGTTCACACAGCACTTGCTCCTTACATAATCAACTTCAGAGCGTGCAGGGAGGGTGTCCTACTGGCGAAACCTGGCTCCAATGCTGGCTCCTTGGCAGCAAGGGAGCCTGGGAAAGCACGTGTCTGATCTCCTGTGAAGTGATCAAAAAAGTACGACAAATGTCTACTTCGTTGATATACTTGGTTCTCCTGGCCAAATGCCCTCTCACTAGCACTTACTAGTTACTAGTTACTTAACTGCAACATTAATTTCTAAGAGTGAAATCTTACAGCCCCCTTTTCACATGAGAAGATGGACTTAGGTTCAGAGACTCATCCAAGGTCACACGGTTCAGTAAACTCAGATTAAATATTCAAACTCCCACACCACACTGACTCGGCTGCACTTCACTGCCTTCGTCCATCGGTTGCCCCTGCTTTTCTATTCTTTATTATCTATGTCCTCGTGTATGTTTCCTTTTGGTCCCATCTCCCCTGTTACTTGATAGATTCCTAGTCTTCTTTCCTTCTCCCCTCAACCCATTGACTAAAGCTAGGAGGGACCCCAGAGGTCTGCAGCAGACGCTGGTGCTTGCTTACCCCATCCAACAGCCATTCACCTCCTTCCCTTGCGGACAGAGGTGGGCTTTGTCCAAGAGACACTGGGCGGGGCCTCCAGAGTGATGCTGATTGGTCTAAGGGTGAGCATGTGACCCAGCTCTGGCCAACGAGATGTAAGGAGTAACCTGTCAAGGAGCTTCCGGGGCTCCCGGATAATAGCCGTGGAAGAGTAGCGCCTTTCTGCTCCCTTTCTTCCAGCTTGTAACTGATTCTGGAAGGACAGGGTGACACTAACTGCCCCACTGGGAATGCTGGAGTAAAGCCGCTCCAACTTGGCACAGTGTGTGTGCACGTTCCTTAATGCTCTAGTGCCCACCTGTACGGTTGACTCTCAGTTAACCTGCTCCTTCTCCCCACCCATCCACGAGTTCCGGCAGCAATTCCTCTCAGTCCTCACCTCACCAGCCTCCCGTGTGCTTCTCCTTTGGTCCTCCATCACCTCTGATTCCCGGACCACCTTAGCACCCCCTGCCGCAAGGTACCCGCCCTGCTTTCACAGGCTGGGTTCCACTTCTCTGGTGCCTGGCCTCATACTCTACCCTTGGCTCTACCAAGTCCTCTTCTCTAGGAACCTTGACTTCAAAGTGAGCAAAGTTTCCCTCACACCTAGAGGGAGGCGGCGGTTGCACAACATTGTAGATGCAATAAATAAAGCACACTGAATTGTGTGCTTTAAAATAGTTCGTCGAGGGCGCCTGGGTGGCTCAGTCGGTTAAGCGACTGCCTTCGGCTCAGGTCATGATCCTGGAGTCCCGGGATCGAGTCCCGCATCGGGCTCCCTGCTCAGCGAGGAGCCTGCTTCTCCCTCTGACCCTCCCCCCTCTCATGTGCTCTCTCTCATTCTCTCTCTCTGAAAGAAATAAATAAAATCTTCAAAAAAATAAAATAAAATCGTTCGTCGAATTTACGTGAATTTCCGCTCAAAAAAAAAAAAAAATCTCTTCACTCTAAACCTGTTTTGCTCACTCTTTTTTTTTTTTAAGATTTTTTTTTTTCTTATTTGACAGATACAGCGAGAGAGGGAACACAAGCAGGGGGAGTGGGAGAGGGAGAAGCAGGCTTCCTGCCGAGCAGGGAGCCCGATGCAGGGAGCCCGATGCAGGGAGCCCGATGCAGG